>NW_026534326.1:973244-973633 GCF_026225885.1 Hylaeus anthracinus | reverse complement strand
TGGGTTAGGTCTGGGTTAGGTCTGTTTATCTTCGTTAAATCAATTTTGTAAAAATATCAACTTATAGGGGATGGTGAAACGAAACTTTTTTTATATTTGCAGTTTATTCGTAGGACGCTTAGTTTCGAAGATAAAAATTGAAAATTTAGAAGATCGTTGGAAAAATTGAATTTCAGGAAAGAGGTCTTCCGAGGTTTCAATTTTTATCTCTGAAACTAAACGTCCTACGAATAAACTGCAACTATAAAAAAGTTTCGTTTTGTTGTTCCATGTGAGAAAATATTTTTTTTAATTCGTTTGTTCCATCGTTGTGTTTTGTTTCTTTAAGACAATAGCAACAGCATCAGACCACTACGAGATTTCTGGAAAAAGTTCTTGTCATGTTTTAA
>NW_026534326.1:969924-973234 GCF_026225885.1 Hylaeus anthracinus | reverse complement strand
CTATGAGAGAATATTTCTTTAAATTCGATTGTTCGACCGTTGTGTTTCGTTTCTTTAAGACAATAGCAACAGGACCAGACCTCTACGAGATCTCAGAAAAAAGATCTCCCAAGTATTTAATTTTTATCTCTGAAACTAAAGGTCCTACGAACAAACAGTAAATACAAGAAAAGCTCCGTTTCGTCATCCCGTACAAACTGATATTTTTATTAAATCCACTCCTCTTGGTATATCCAGAAAAAATCGTCCCGAGACCAAAGTGTCCAACCAAGTGGTAATTAAGTTACGATTACACAATAGGCATCGATGACAAACGAACTCCTCCGATTCTCCTTCGATGTCACGACCAGCTTCTCCGTACCTACGAGAACAGAACAATCGAACGAATCGTAAACAGTGCCTCGTCGACGTTCGATAGACGAACGTGTGTCGAGACCGGTACCGCGATTCGACGGAACTTTCATTTATGTTTGACAAGGCCCGAGATATTATCCCCGGGTATAATCCCGCGGGATGACAATATTTTTAATTCCAGGCAGGATGTAACAGGATCAGCGAGAGCCAGGGTAATGTTATACCGAACTTACCGCTAATCTACTTTGAGTCTCTCGGGCGACGGTGAACGGAACATGGTTAACTTTTAATCTCCTTAAGTTTTAGGCACGAGAAGACGAACCATTTTGCCTTCTCCTCGAATTCGCGGGTAATACGTAATCCTCTTAGAGGCGACAGGTATCGAATAATTCCAGAGGTGGTGCGTTTCCTTCCTCCTTCTCCTCGTGGATAAATACGTTCCGTTTTCTCGATTCACCCGATTTTCCAACGAAACGTCTCGCGGCGAGAACCGTCGGCGCGAACACGGGCTCGTCGGGTGTCGCAAAAATAACGCCGCAGGAAACGAAAAATAAAACGTTGAACGGATACGCGTGTCAGAATAACGAGAGTGGTCCGTTTCAATGTAGTTCCCATTTGTATGTACGCGCTCGTACGTGTAACCAAAGAATCATCCAGCATGGCCGCGTTTCCTGGGCACCTCTATAGAATTTCTAAGCACAAAATGGCAGGCATTCTGGATCGAAGCGTAATCATTACGGGGAAAAGGAACGAGTTAATTCCAGGTTGTCTTTCTGTCCGTCTCGGCCGAGAAGAGGGTAACACCCTTCCTCCTGTATTCCAACCGACGTGCTTTCGCCCGCTAAAACATAGGAAGCTTCACGGCCTTCTCCTCGTTCGCCTCCTGGCACGTTTAATGCGCAACGCACGCGCTGTACTCTCGCATCAATCAAATCGTTTCGAACCGATCGACGCGACGAGCTCGCTCGTTATTTCACTTTAACGTTGCGCTACTCCGAACCGATTCGCTATTGTTAGAAATTCGAGGATTCCTACTCGGAGAAAGGTGCGTATTATACGTAGACACTTTACGACGTTCGGAGCCGGTAGCTCCGCATTATTCGGCACACTGCTCGCATTGTAATAGTTTACTTTACGAGCCAAGTTCGGATCCTCCGGAACTCGGCCGAGATTACTTCCAGCTCTCTGGCTGCGTTCGACGTTTGTTTCTGCTCGCAGCACGACCTGGCTCGCCTTTCTACCAAACATCTTTTTTAAAGAGAGAAACGAAAGGGTCTCGAACTTGGGAAACGTCTGAATTACTAACGAGTTCTTTTCACGAGTTAATTTCTAGGCGAGATTGCAGAGATCCACGACGCAGGCGTCGTTTGGGTGATTCGTAGATCGCGCGGAAAGTTTGCGAGATAACGCGAGCGTCGAAGGTGGAAAAAGGCATGTGCCGTTCGTACCAGCACTTAACGCCGGGATGAGTTCGCCCGAGCGAACGTAACCGAAAACGTTGTGTGCTTTATCGACGCCGCATCTTTCGAAGCGTGCGCGAAGCGTAAGAGCGTGAATTTTTAAACGTTCACGCCGCTCTAAACGATTCACATATCGTCTATTCCATTTCCGTCGCGAACAGCGACCGGTGAAAATTCCTGCCACGAGATACGATATGTTTCTCGATCGCGTTGATAAGGCACTATAATGCGGTACTTACTCCCCGTGTAAAAGCGTAAGCAAAGTGTGATTACTTAGCGGGCAAACAAGTTTAGCGCGTCTCGCAGGACTCGAGTTCCGAGTTAAGGCGATCGGATCTCTAGATAAGGGTTGAAAATTGCAGGTATAATGGGAGGTATAACGGGAGGCATAATGTAATGGGAACATAATGGTAACAATAACCGACGGGAGCATCGGACCCTGGTTTCCTATGATTCAGCGCTGCTCTTTTCACCGCCCTTATTCCTTACCCCTGCCTCCTTTTCATTCCTTTTCTTTTCTTTCCTCTCGATGTATCCAGATTACTATCTCCTCTATTATTGCGCAATGTTCGCGAGTACACGCAACGCAATCTTTCGCTACGTAGAAGCGGTCTATCGGTCCGTCGAAGACTCGAATTTCGGCGACGCGTTGAAATCGAAACGCAGAACAGCTGTTGGTCCGACGGGTTGCGGACGTTTAAATGTTCGCGAAAATCTTCCGCCATTTCCGAGACGGGACACTTTGTATACGGGGTGTCCCGATAATGTAGGTTTTCGAATGTAGACGTAGTGAAATGAATAGAGAAAAAGTTGGATTTTTTGACATCGTCACAAAGCAAAGTTCGACCTAGTTTTTCGCTCGGTGAATTTGTGTAATTAATTTTGGTTTCGCGCGATGGAGATGGGAAATTCACCGCTCTCTCGAATGCCGTACTCGGTTTCAAGTCTGCGCCGTAACTTGGTGGAGCGATGGCGGCTCGAAGAGCGTCGAGTCGAAAGCACGGGAAAAAGAGTTGAAAATGAATATACCCGAGGATAGTTTTCCGAGAGTAATTTTTTGGTTGGAAACTCGTCGTGGAATCGACATCCTGCGTGTGTGCGAAGTTACACGTAGACACCCTGTATATTACGACGACCATATTGCATCTTGTGCGCTGCACGTAATCAGCCCTTCCCTCCTCTCTTTTCGCGTTCTTCGCACCTCTTGCTTCGTAAACCTTTCTTTTGGCCGATAATGCCTCTCATAAGTCATAGTGATGTATTTTCGTACACGCATTTACATATAAGCACCTTTTACGGGTTCGTGCGTGTCCTCGTCGCACCTGCGCGACCTCTTCTCTACGTTCTCCCTTATGCGAACGAACATTGGAACGTATGTATGTTGACATTTTTTTCTTTTTTGTGAATTGTCTACAGTTTCTGTATACTACATAATATATATATATATATATATATATATATATATATATATATATATATATATATATATATATATC
>NW_026534326.1:963459-969524 GCF_026225885.1 Hylaeus anthracinus | reverse complement strand
TAAAGTGGACCGTTCACCATTAGAAATTCAGTAAAGTTTCCGTGAATTCACAAACTTGGAATTGAACTAGTGCATTTACGGTAGAGATATGTGTGCATTTATGGTAGAGATATTTGTGCATTTATGGTAGAGATATATGTGCATTTACGGTAGAGATGTGTGCATTCACGGTAGAGATATGTGTGCATTTATGGTAGAGATATGTGTGTGCATTTACGGTAGAGATATGTGTGCATTTATGGAGACTTAACTGTAGTATTCATCCCGGGGTTCGGTGGGAATCATCCGAGCCGTTCATTACACAAATCGTTAAACCCCGTAAAAGAAACAGCTGAAATAATGTACATTATTATTTATAACATATATATTACATATGTACTGTGTGTATATATTACACGAATTATAATACTGTTGTTGATTGAATCGGATCTAAATATTGTATTTAGTCCGCTAACAGAAACGAATCTGATCTCTTTTCAAGTCCTCGTGGTTCTTTAGTTCTTAGAATCGCGGCGATAGTGAACGTGCCTATCTGAGTCTTCGTGAGAGACGGAGTAAGATTCATTTAATGAAACTATAGTATTTATTGCTTGCACCCACGGTCCAACAACTGTCAAGTCAGAAATAGAAAGTGCGAAGATGATGAGTGGATTGATATTCTTTTAAATTTAATTTGGAAAAGCTCCTGAGGGTTTAAAAAAAAAAAATAATAAAACGCCGAAAGCGTAGATATAGTTGGATCGAGGCGAGAATTTTCCGGTGTATTCGCGAACGACGAGCGATGTAAACTTTTAATAAGTACCAGGCATGTGTGGAACGATAGAAGGGGTGATCGACAATGGGCGCATAACTATATGGAAGGTAGCGGTAAGGGTTTTTGGCGGGTTATGAGTTTGGTAAGGGTTGCCCGGAACGGGGCTAGGAACTAGCGCCTCGTAAATCATCGGTTAACGCACTGTTTAGGCGGGGCGGTTTCACGGTGGGTACAGTCCATACACGGTTTTCCAACACTAAATAATTCCACCATTTGCAATGGGGTGCGGGGAAAAGATCCCTGCCTTCTCCCCCTCTCCTTGTTGCTATGAAAGACAACAAATTGACGTCTTGTTCGCTCGACTTATCCTCTTCATCCCGGCTTAGGGTAGCGTTTATCGTAGATATCAATTGGTAGCCGGTACCGAGTGGTCTCGACGATACCGCGGTAGTTTATTCGGTTCGCAGCGTTCGAATAATCATCCCCTCGCGTATTCGTATAATCGAGTGTATCCCAGTGTCGGCGGCAAGAGCGGCATTCGCGTTCTTCGGCACCGCCAACGACAAAGCGATGTCATTAACACCTCGGCCGTTTCAACACAGCATTCGTCTTGCTTTTGGCGAGGAGCGGTCCAGCGGTGTGCCGGCGACGACGCCGCGCGCCGATCCGGACACGGACGCGTTCTCTCGTACCGCGCCGTAATCCAACGGTCGAGTTTTAAACGAGCAGCACGCGGAGGCGACATATTTATGGCTTGTTTTTAAATATTAAATGATGCAAAGGTACCGCTTTGCCGGGAACCTCGCACCGAACTGCGACTCTCCGCTGGTCCGCGCTGATAGAGATGTTATTTTATTAACACCGAAACCGTCCGGCGCGACGGCACGGTTCGCGCGAACCGTGCCGAATTCTCAACCTGGATTTATGACGCAATGCAACCGAGAAGAATGCAACCCGTCCCTCCTTTCTGCCCATTAATTCGTAATTGATGTCTTTATTCGGGGATCCCGCTGATCGGGGTATACGCGTCCCTACCTGTACCTATTGTACGGACCAGCTTTCGAAAATACTCGATTCGCGACGATATCCGACGCGTTTCGACTGCGCGAACTATTTTCCAAATTTTTCCCAATTTTTTCCAAAACGCGGAGAATTGAAAATAAAGTGGACCGTTCACCATTAGAAATTCAGTAAAGTTTCCGTGAATCCACATACTTGGAATTGAACTAGTGCATTTATGGTAGAGATATGTGTGCATTTATGGTAGAGATGTGTGTGCATTTATGGTAGAGATGTGTGTGTGCATTTATGGTAGAGATGTGTGTGTGCATTTATGGTAGAGATATGTGTGCATTTATGGTAGAGATACGGGTGCATTTATGGTAGAGATATGTGTGCATTTATGGAGACTTAACTGTAGTATTCATCCCGGGGTACGGTGGGAATCATCCGAGCCGTTCATTACACAAATCGTTAAACTCCGTAAAAGAAACAGCTGAACTTATATCGCAAAGGGAATTTAAAAAAATGAAGTTATCCCTAGACATATACTAATTAGCTTCGACACTCGAACGTAAGATTCTTGAAACGGAGTTTGTTTCGTGCAGCGAACGGCTCGTTTATCGAAAGACAGGCGACAGGTAGAGGGTTCCCCGTGTTCCATGCAACGCGGTAGCTAGGCAGTGGTGGAAAAGAGAGGTGTGACCGCAGAACGGCGGCGGACGCATTATCCTATTAGATATTTACTCGACCGCACGCGAGTTCTTTAATAACGCGGTAACGTTGGGTTGATAGATAAGTCGTTATTAGACGAGGCGATTCAGTGGCGAAAACAGGTGGAGAGTCTCCCACAGCCAGAACATTGCGGATCACCGCCTCCACGTTGCACGAAACCGCGGTGAACGCGTTCTCGCCGATTGCTACCCAACGACAGTAATGACACACCGGAAACAGAGTCGTTGATGTATGTACGCGCCGCGTCGCGCCGGTCGGTTCTCCTTCTGTCATCGATTTCAAATATCAAAACTACCGGGAGTCGTGGATATTTTGTAAATACAGCCGACGCGTATGCGCCTACCGAACGAATTTATTCCGTTGCCGTTAACATTCGTCCGATCCGAGCGAATCATTTTTCTCCGCGGGCATGCCAATTGTTGCGTAGCGCGTAGCTAACAGATACGGAGTCCTGATCGATCGATGGAGGTACAAATAAAAAGTTCACGGGCGTTATAAGAATAGGCACGAGAACCGTGCGCGAAAGTATACACATTTGTCGCTGCAGGAAGAAACAGAGAGGGACTAATCCAGAGTGTAGCGGTGCAACTACCGCTTCGTCCACCGTGTATGCACACCATAGATGCACCGAGTACGCCAGCTATGCCGTATACGATGCAAGTGTGGAAAAGACATATTATATACGACCTACTGTCCCGTGAGTATTCGCACCTTCTTGAACAAATTTATTTGGATACGTACATAAATCAAGTTTGTACGTGTATATATTAGGTGTATATATTAGGTGTATATATTAGGTGTATATATCAGGTGTACCGGAAAGTTCTGTGTGTTTTTACAGTAACACAAAATGATCTTCTCTTTCATTTTGATCATTATTCGTGACATCTTGCCAGCATGTTTGCAATTTGTATATCGTTTTTATGGTAGAGACATGTGTGCATTTATGGTAGAGATACGTGTGCATGTACGTGTTTATGGTAGAGTTTCGCACTCGTTGAAAACTTTTAACCGGAATGGATGGAACTTATCCCGGCAGACCTATTTACGACGGAGAATTTATTCGTAAACATCGAACCTATTATTCAACGTAGACTTTCTGCGACAGACAGAAGGTACGAATACTCATGAGACTGTCTGTATATACGAATATAAATGGTATTGTAGTGCGTGAGTGCGAGTCATGGGGCAGCAAAGTACGGATGTATGCTAGCCGCTCCGCGCGACGCCGACGAGGGTGTTTACATTCTTTTGGCCGACATAAGCTATCGATTCGAAAAAATCGCAAGTCGACAGCGGCGTCTAAAATTGCACGGCGTCGTTTTTTAGGAAGTCTGCGTTAAGCGAAAACCGCGAAACTCGAGACTATTTCTTCTCGCAATAGACGCATTTCCATACATTGATCTTTATAAAAAAAAAGAATCGTTTCATCGTACGGTATACATTGCACGATATAGGATGAATATACAGTATAAACATCCGGTAGTCTATCGACCAAGTTAGCCGCTCGCGGTACAGCTGTGCGTTGGTCGCATGAAACATTAACAACGACGACAATCGGTTTTTCTAACTAGACTTGCAGCGCGCTCGGCGCGAACAATAAATGTGTCAGACGACGGAAAACGGAGAAATCGTATCGTTTCGCTGCAACACCGCAATCGAGGTGCGTAAGTCGAAGGGAGAAGTTGCACGAACGGCAAATAGAGTAAAGAAAGGAAATCCTCGCGATGTCCTCCGTTCGTCCACTGTTGTCGCAACGGAGACCCTTATTTGGCAACTTTTGATCTTTGCCATCTGGCTCCGCTTACCGATCCCGTGCGATTCCGAGATGCACGCACACACGGATCCGAACGACTGCGAGCGGAACCGCGGACCAGCTATCGAAAACGTACGGCTGCGAGCGTGTGTGTCGCGTGATTTAATGTTCCTCGCCCCCCGGTGTCATAGGTGTAGCCGGTAGGTAGCGTTAGGCGAGGAACCCTCGAATCGCAAGGGCGAGATGGGCTGACTACGCTTCGACTGGGGGCGAGGGACATTGTGTTACGGTTACATATTTATCGCGTAACAAATAAACGTTCGGTGTTATGATACCGCGGGGTTACACCATCGACTGGTTCGCACTACTCACTGTCAACACGTTGGCTTACCGGGGGAACAGCTGTCGCACTTTTATTACATCTTTATCTCTCCCTATTCTCGGCCTGCCGCCATCTTTCTTCCGGGACGAAAAGAACTCGCCCTTCGCTCGATTATACGCACCGGCACGGTCCTCGAAATTTTCGCTCGCATCCGACTAGCCGCGACTTTTTCAAATATCTCTCAACAGCGAAAGCTGCACGATAAATCGGATCTACCGAAGAGCTACGGCCGCGTACCATCTCGGAATGTTTCGCTGTTCCTTTCTGAAGCTACGGCAACCGGTACGAAACATTGGCCTTGCTGCCCTTTCGCCTATTGTAACAGATTATTTTTTGTTAGCGTCGTGAAAGGATCGCGCGACGTACCTAACCGACGTAATCTCATTAAATCGACTCGAATCGTTCGGAGATCGGATTTTCTCAGCTTTCGTAAGAAACTGTGGATCCTCTGGAGTCGGTGGTCGGAAGCGAGTCTTTTGTCCCTTGGTAACGCGCGCAAGTTGCTCTCGCAGCGGTGAACTCGAATTAATCAATTACCGTTGCGTTAACGCTCGCAACGGTTTCGGCTGCGTTCCCGAGTGTCGTACTCGTGCTATTTAGTCGGCCGAGCGATTCTTCACGGCCGCTGGCTTCTCGAGTACCGACATCGTGGGACTTTACGAGTTCGCAGGTAGCCGGTGCGCGGGACGCGCCTCTTTTCACCTCCTAAACGTTTCCCTCGAGGACGCACGCTCTCTTGGCTGCTCGAGTCTACCCTAATGTCTACTCTAACGCCTAATCGCGCGCACCGAACGCAATTCCTACCCGCTGCCAATTACGTCGTTCAGTTTGCGAAACGCCGATTCTCCGCGCGCGGCTTCTTCTTTTCGAATAGAATCGCTGATGTCGCGCGTGGACGCCGTGATTCGAACGAGCGAGGCTAGGACGCGACGGCGGATATCATAATAACGCGGTTTAATAGGGCGAATATCATAATAACGCGGTTCAATAGGGCGAATCGGGAGAACGGTACGTCGAAGAAAGGACGAAGGGTGGAAGTATGCTCTGCTTTTCTTCGGGGACGACGATCCGACAGCTATAAGTATGACATCTTTGAAGTAGAGCGATTCGATGGGTGATTTCGAGTGTCGTACGCGCAGGGAGTAAATTTTTATGGCGGTCCAAGCTTTCTTCCGGGACGAAAAGTACTCGCCACTCGATTATACGCACCGGCTCGATCCTCGGCGCCCGAAATTTTCGCTTGCGTCCGACTAGCCGCGACTTTTCAAATATCTCTCAACAGCGCATCCACGTTGAGTACTGTTTCCTCTCGCGGAGAAGGAACCTTCCTCGGTTCCTTTGAAAACGTTCGATGCAATTTAATAAAAATTAGATTTCGACGAATATCTATACATCCACTGACAACGTTTCTGAACAAAAACTATGGCGAAGCTTAAGTA
>NW_026534326.1:959911-963449 GCF_026225885.1 Hylaeus anthracinus | reverse complement strand
ACGAATATCTATAGATCTGTTGACAACGTTTCTTCGAAGTAATTTTCACTCGGAGGGACGACAGGATTATTCTAGCGGGTGTTTGGACAATAGCTGCGACGTCACAATTGCAACAACGGTTCCGGAAACACCCATCGATCGCCTCTTTGCGTAAACCGCAATTAGAATTTACAACCGCTCCGTTGCGCGCGGTTTCAATAGATCGAAGGTGCAGTTCGGATCGATGGATCCGTGCAAGGGGGAAGAGGAGTTTACGTCGACGTGTACCGAATACCTAGCAGATTTCGCCGGAGATTTTCGGTGACATCGAGTGTATAGCATTAATTACAAGTCGCACGGTAATGCGTTTCCCTCGACTCTCTCGGCTACTCGAGTTTACCCTAATGGAATCGCGCGCACCGAACACAATTCCTGTAATACTAATTACGTCGTTCAGTTTGCGAAATACCGATTCTCTCCTCCACGCACCGGCTTCTTCTTTTCGAATACAATTGCTGAGATTGCAAGAGCATAAATAATTCTCTCGGTGCTCGAACTTTTGTTTGTTTCCACTTGAAAGCAGCTGATTGTCGCGATGTAAACAGTTGATTAGACTCGTTCAAATGGGATTTTGTGTCCCGAATGATCGTCGGTAGAAGATGGAGCTCGTGTATATATATATACTCGTATATATACTCGTATATAACGTACTAGACTCGTATATATGTATATACTATATACTAGATATGTTAGACTCGTTCAAATGGGATTTTGTGTCCTGGAATGATCGATATATATATATACGAGCTCCATCTTCTACCGACGATCATTCCAGGACACAAAATCCCATTTGAACGAGTCTAACATATCTAGTATATAGTATATATAAAAATAATTCTCTACATTATGCTTATTAAAACATCTTATTAATAGTATATATATATACATTTTTTGAAGTAACCGTTGAAATCAATGCGCGTACCTGTGTACCCGTGTATTTCGATGCACGTGAACGTACCTGGATATCCGTGTACGTAGATACCCCAGCGTGTATGGATATTCCGCCACCCGTGTATCGAAAATACACGTATCAAGACACGGATCCCATTAATTATGTGTACCCGGATATTTCGATACACGCGAAGCAGGGATCCGGTAATCCCGAGGAGAACAAAACTGTTCGGTCGCGACGTCTGGAAAGATTTTCGTTGGACGAGCGAGAAAGGCGTGGCAGGGGTTGCGAGCGAATGGAGTTTTAACGAGAAAACCGGCAATAAATCCGCTAATGAGTGTTGTACGCGCAGGCGCTAATCTATGCAACCGCAACGGTGCTCCGCCCTTCTTCTCGTTCAATGGTCGTCCAAGCAGCTTCCGTCTTTCTACCGTTCGACTCGGACGAGGCGCACCGACACGGACGGGTCGGCTATGACTTCTCATTAAAGGGATTACCGATGTAAACATCGTAAATCAAAACCGACACTTTAGTCGAAACGTATCGACGGAGCCACGACATTGATAATCGCCTTTCGATTCTTCCCATTTGTACGACCGCGGCCGGTCGTCCCTTCCGGTCGCCTACGACTTACTTTTATTACGCGGATTAACCCTTGCGGAGTCGAACCTAAGCAAACCGAATCATTTCCTCCGTTTTTCGAACATTTTCAGACACGACGACCACTCGCTTCTTCGCTGTTCGCTTCTTCGCTGTTCGCTTTTAACACGGAGCGTTCCGTGAGTGGTACAAGCGAATAGGGGATGATTCTTCGGGAAAACGTAGGATAACATTATTTCGTGCGATGCTTTGTTCTCGGAACGGAATAACCTCGAAAATTTATCGTAATTGGTACTTGATTCAGCGAGACGGGATTATTATTCCTTTGTGGCACCTTTAGATCTTTATTCGTGTACGGTAGCGTGACGACCGTTCGATAATTATAACAAATAATTATTATACCGTTCCAACAATTTGGAATTATAATTCGATAATTATAACAAAAAATTATTATACCGTTCCAAGGATTAAAATCGCCTAAAGACACATCAGAAAACGTTCGATGCAATTTAATAAAAATTAGATTTCGACGAATTCTATGCATTCATTGACAACGTTTCCGAACGAGAACTAAGGCGAAGCTCGAGTGTACTCGAGAAATCTTCAAAGTAATTTTTTCCTGGAATAAAGGTTAGTAAATTTAATAAAAATTAGATTTTGACGAATATCTATAGATCCATTGACAACGTTTCCGAACGAGAACTAAGGCGAATCTCGAGTGATTCTTCGATGCTCGAGAAATCTTCAAAGTAATTTTCTCCCGGAACAAAGTTTAAGTAAAATTTTAGTAAATTAAAAATTAGATTTGGACGAATATCTATAGATCCATTGACAACATTTCCGAACGAGAACTAAGGCGAATCTCGAGTGCTTCTTCGATGCTCGAGAAATCTTCAAAGTAATTTTTCCCTGGAATAAAGCGTCACGTGATTAAATTTTTCGCGTAGAATCACCCGCCTGCGTGCTTATACCCCCTGTTGCGGGCCACCCTGTGTATCGTAGATCGAAAAGGCAAGCACCTCCGGTCCAGAGCGCGCTGAAGGAAATTTTCGCGTGCAAAGGGAAGCATCGCATCGTTCTGGAAGGACCGGCCGAGAGTGGCGCGGTCGTGTCCGAGTGAAGAAGACGATAGAGAGAATCGGGCCGAGCAGGAGAGCAACCGTAACCCAACCCATACCGGATATGGTACCTGTCTGTACCGCCTCCACCAATTGCGGCCGACGAATCAGACGCATATCTCCCTGGCTAGGTGTACGAATCGGGCGGGACCACTTTCTACCCTTCTCCTTGCTCCGTCTCTCTTTCTCTCTCTCAAACGCGCGCACGCAGACATGCACACGAGACACACTTTCTCTGTTCCTCGCACCCTTCCCATTTTCTCCACCGGTGCATGTGTGCATTCGCGCGTATGCATTCGCACGTATGCATTTCGGATTAATTACAACAGGTCCACCGCAAAGTTCTCGTCCGTTCCGGTTACAAGTTTCGGCAAATACGCGAATATTCGTTAAAAAATTCGTATAGGAATTCCAATCGCGCTTGCAAGAAGTCGCAAACGACGGAAAAATATATCGTTCGATAGAGCTTTTCAACTTACGCGCGTCGATTAGTCCGAGACTGGAGTTCAAATTCATTAAGAACTGATAAATCAGTCGTTAGCGAGACGGAGGAACCGATAAGAAATTATCGGAGCGAGAGTTGCAATTCAAATGAGTTCTTAGAGGGTGCGTTAAAAGAGCTTAGTGTTATTTTTCGAACAGTGTACTCCAATTTTCGTTCATTTTATTCTTCCGTGTTTAATAAGTAATACAGTAAAGTCCGCATAAGTGCACAAGTATCTCTACCATAAATGCACTGAAACCATCTCCACCACTGGGAGGTATACCCCTCGGAGGGTCTAGGAGTTCGATCGCCGAGCAGTGTTTACATGATCGTATATTCTCTAAAGTCTACCATAAACGCACCACTTCACTCCCGAGTTAGTCCATTTATGGAGATTTTACTGTA
>NW_026534326.1:955057-959901 GCF_026225885.1 Hylaeus anthracinus | reverse complement strand
TTAAAGTTGACTTTGTATATTCTCTAAAGTCTACCATAAATGCACCATTCCACTCCCGAGTTAGTCCATTAATAAAGACTTTACTGTAGATCTGTGTCGGACTAGCGAGCATTCTCTTTCCGAGCGTACATTTTCCTTAAAGTTGGCTTTAACGCTATCTTTCCTTACCCAATGTTTTATCCAATATTCCTGTTGGGAGCGCGGTCACTGAAAATCGAGTAATATTATATCATTGTAACAGAAGTGTACCGATTCCTTGTCCATCAGATGCCAATCCCAAGGTCCCTGCGACCCCAACACCACCTTTTTACCTAATCACCGAATTTGATCGTAAAAAGTCCCTTACAATATCCGCAAGGTAAATTCCAGTCGAGTTGAAGATCGACGGATCGAAGAACAGTTCCGTGGCGCGCGCTGCGAGCGGGTTGCCTCGTCGAACTCTTTTCCGATTAACGAGATAATGGTCGCGGTAATCTTAAGAAGCGATCTTATTGCGCGTTAAAGCCGAACGAGGACCAGGTGGAGGTGCTCGGTGCACCTTGGAAAAATTCTTATTTTTGTTCGCGGCGTAGAAGGAAGGCTGATCCTCGACGTTCGGCGGCTAAAACGATTTAACGATCGTGGAAGAGGAAAAAAAAAAAAAAAACGAACGAGTCAAAAGCCCGTGAAACGCGTTCCGTCGACGTTTCTGGCCGCAACGGATCAAAAGGATTGCTGCGCAACCGCGGGAATCCCTTCCGACACTTGCCGTATTTGCCAAAGAAAGCTCTTCTGCTGTGCTACCGTAAAAGACTTTTCGGGCCTTGTAGAGGAAAGCTTAGGCGGAATTGTGGCGTGAACGAAGAATGACAAAGTAATCGTCCAACGTCTACCGAGACGAGTGCGAGTCCAACCGCAAACTACGGGATCACACTATAATTCTACGTACAATAGAAATCGAAACTTTTTTACAGAACCTTATTTTTATTATTGGTGATTGCTAGAAATACAAATGTAGCGTCGTATAGCGTGCTTTTCTTTATCAGATAGGAAGCTTACTAATTTCCTTAGGGAAAAAGCTTCCTAATTTCCTTAGGGAAAAACAACAGCCGGTCGATAGCGGTCCATATTGCAGATCAAACATCCGACTCCATCCTCGATCAAACTATATAAAAAAAATTCCGATTCGTATTTACCGTAAATCTTCCCCTTTCCCGTAACTTAGCACGGTTTGCGACACGTACCTGGCGATATCCCTGAAACCGAGTCGCGATGGTATCGAATTTTGAATGGTTCTCGCCATCTTTGTCTGGCAGGCTTAACCACGGAAGGGTTAGCCAAGCGAGCGTGTCTGTACTCTCTGGTCCCTCGATGATTCTCGTTGCTCCGGAGGGCTAGCTTCCGTTTCCGGATTTGGCACGTGTACCACGAGGACCTTGAAGAGGGTATACTCTGCCGCGGTACCACTTAGGCACGCGATGTCGCGCGAAACACTGTCAGAGATTCGATACGGTTCCATTATGCATCCACTCCTCCGATCCGCTTCCCTCCGAGGAGCGCGAAAAGGTAGCCGAGGAACACCGAGGTCCTCTTACCCTCGGATTTATTTTTAAAACGGATCCTGCGTCGTTGTTGTACGATGCGATCGACTCGACGGAGGCGCTCGTTCTTTCTAGAGTTTCGTTTCGAGGAAAGAGTCTCGTTCCTCGGCGACACGTGCTCGCCGAAGCGGTATGTGTTTTCCTTGCACACGTGCGAGCACCGTTGCGTACGGTATCTGAAAAAATACCGACGCTGGCTAATTATGTAAATCCTGTCGTTGCGCTCGACGACGACAATGGACCGACGGCTCCAGAGAGCCGTGGTCGGGTGTCTTATCAAAATACTCCAGGAGAAACGTACACGGGACGCGTACCTACCACGTGCTGCTTCGCCGCACTGCTTCGCCGCTAACCTCAGCCTCGCTCGAAAAATCACGTCCACCTCGGTACGTACTCGGTTGGTACGCGTGTACCTGTACACGTGTACCTGTACGCGTGTATCTGTACACGTGTATCTGTACACGTGTACCTGTACGTACGCGAGCATAAAGTACCCGAACGTTTTCCTTTTTCGAACGTCGAGCTTTCACGAGTCCGCGAAAATTGGCAATTAAACGCGCGGCCTGATTCTGCGCGCTTCCGTCGCGCGCCGAAACGAAAAATAAAGAGAACGCGCGGAGAAACGAAACGATCCAGTGGATGGTTAATCCGAGACCCCTGGAGGACGAGGATCGACACCTGGCCGAACGGTGAACACACACGAGACGCCACGGGATGCCAACAGGAGACCGGTCGCGTAATGAGTCTCTCCGGCGTCGTAAAATTCGTTCTTTCAACGCCGCGGAATTAGACGATCGATTAAAAGTCACGGAAACTCTTGCCAAGCAATTAAGACGAGCCAGCGTCGAGGCGCAAGGTTGTCCTGGCGGGGTAGCGTTAAATCTGCGCCTCGTTCCTTTTCCAACGCGCCTCGTTCCTTTACGCGCCTGTATTATACTTTGCGCCTATATTACGCTTTTGTGAACGGAATTGGATTCCAGTTGGATCTGCTCGAGTCGATAAGTGAATTTCAAGCTTTCTTTTCGCATCGTATCGTATCACGTCGCGTCGTATCATGTGTATGTAGTCCACGGATCTAAATAGGTACACAAGAGTATTTGTATATAATAAATTATTTTTAATTGGCTCGTTAAAGGCACGGGAGGACGGTCGCGATAGGTGGTAGTCGGATCAGCGCGTTATATTTATAGAGTTCGATAGGGACCGGTGTCGGTAATTCGCTCGGTTATTAATCGTTCGGCCGAGACTCGGCATAATTGCGTTCCCGGTGGAATCGCGCTCGCGCGACTTAATTGCGGTACGCGGGAATCCACCGGATGCTGTTCCGTCACCGAGAAAAATGCGGCCGCAGGAGCCACGCCGAGGATCGAGATCCGCTAGTCATGCGTTCTAATTAAGATCTCACGGATCAAACGCACGCGATCGCGATCCACCTTCGCCGCGCGACGCGGACCCCGTCGATTGTTTCCCAGGGAATATTCGATCGAGACCATAGGGAATTTCTCGCGGCGAGTGGAAGAAGCGAAAGGACGGAGAGAGAAATTGGCGAGGCGAAGGCGATGATATAAGGCGTAGAAAGAACGGAGCGGAACCGGCAGAGAACGGAAAGGCGATTTCTGCGAGAGCCAATTACGATACGGGCTGGCGTGTAAAGCGCCAATGATATTTGCATAACGCGTCGCGCGAGTTACCACCACGAGGGCACGATATCTCCATTAAACGCATCCTCTACCTTTTCATCTCCGGCCTTCTTCCTTGGTTGTCGTAGATCAAGTCCCGCTGGGCTTTTCGACTCATCCGTTATTTATCGAAACCCCTGAATCGAACACGATCCGTATAGACGCATGCACCGTGGTATACGTATTAACCGCGTTGGCTGTAATCACAAATTTGTGATTACGGTTGTACGTTTAGGAATTTTCAGTCACAGGAATTTCGTACCGACTTCGAATTCGTGTTTCTCGTCTGAAGAAAGTTTGGTAAAGCATGCTTTCGTCAAGAAATGTGGTGGCTGATGGATAATAGAGATACGAGTTATATGCTCTTTCTTCATCTTCACGTATCGCTTGCACTCGAAAAAACGCATTTAAGGAATACTAGATCCAATTAGATAAACATTCCGTCGATATTCGAACCGATAGTGTAAATATCCACTCAACGCCGTGGATTTGTTCGTCCAGACGTGTTATTTGAAAAACTAGAAATAGGATGAAGAGTATGGTCCGCTCTTAGTAGCGTTCGAGAGAGGATTACGATTTCATCGATTACGCGTTTTTTATCCGTTCGCGGGAGAGATGGATGGGTGCGAGCGAACAATGCGCCGGTATTTCGTTCACGTGGGATTTGTCTGGAGCTGGAGGACGTCGATTTGTCCAAGTAGTCCGATTTCGATTCCCGCTCCCGCTTTGTTCGTCTTGTTTTTTCCGTTTCTCGAGCCCGTTCTTCGCGACGGGCGGTCGCGGTCATCAAGGACCCTATTCCTTATGACGTCATTTATTCTCGATCTCCTGCCCATACGAGTCCCGCGCCAGCGGCCGGTGCTCGCGTGTAGATCCCCGCTAATTGCGAACAGATTTATTAGCCTAGGTATCCGCGCGGGGTTTAATACGATCTCGTTCGACGGCGAAACATCGGAAACCGTTTCGTCGAACTGTTTACCTCGGGGAATCTTTCCTCGGTTGTATATATATATATATATATATATATATGTACGCGTACGTATGTATCGTCGTCACGGACTCGGATTCTCAAAAGTTGACGTTTTGAAGCGACGGGCCATGCCTACCTGCATACTTTTACGTTTTACGGACGAGAAGAGAGGAGAGGGAAAGAGCACGCGAGACGAAGAATGTTAGTGGGGATATTAAATGGAGCCGAAGGACCGCGGACTAGCGCGAGAGAAGAGGACGTGTGGTGAAAGGAGACTAAAGGAAAAAAAAAAAAAAAAGGGAAAGACAAGCATTAACGTCTTTGATGTGCCGCGGAGTCGAAGATGGGTCTTCTCATACCCCGAAGGCTCACGTGTTGTCACTCAAGCTCTGGACGGACGAACCATCGAACTGTGCACTTTCCAAGATCGGTTAATCGAGAAATGACGGGAAATAAAGATCGATGCGGAGAGAGACAGAGATGCGGAGAGAGAGAGAGAGATGTGGAGAGAGAGAGATGTGGAGAGAGAGGGAGAGAGAGAGAGAGATGTGGAGAGAGAGAGAGAGAGAGAGAGAGAGAGAGAGATGCGAAGAGAGAGAGAGAGAGAGAGAGAGA
>NW_026534326.1:941459-945057 GCF_026225885.1 Hylaeus anthracinus | reverse complement strand
GAACATAAATCCTTCACGGTGTCAACGTTTCGATAAACCTACAAAGACTTCTACTCAATTCTAATACTACCAAAAAAAGCCGCATTCCCAAGTTTTCAATTTATCTAATGTACCGCCATTTCGGTTCGCAGCTTTCGCAACGAAATGGCGCCGAGCGCAAGGGTTAATCTCGCGGCGCACCGTTTAGCTCGTGTTTGGCCAAGCCCGCGCCGTAGCCGGCGATCGCGAGACGGAAAAGGAACGCGCGTGTCGACGTCGAGGAGGTAAAAGAGGATCATTAGCTGGTTGCGACAAGTCGAGATTTACTAATAGGCAGCGGTGAAAAGAAGACGTCGAGAGCGAGACTCCGTTGAACCCGGTTCGATGACGCGACCCGGTCCTTAGGCGGCGCCTTTGATGGCACCCGATGCGTCTTCTTTCGCTTCGCAGAGCCGAAAGCCGGCGTTACGACGGATACACCTAAAATCTCGGCGACTCGTTACTTGCACCGTCTCCCAGGAAATTTATTATTCATCCATCGTAGCGTGCTCTTTTCGCTCGAGACACGATCCCCGACTGCGAATCGACGATTCGATTCGATGCGAACTGCGATTCGTATCGATCGGTACCGGATCGATCGGTCCGGTTACCGCTCGAACCGATACGTGGATCGCGCGATCTCGTTTCCAACCTCTTTCGCGTTAAAACTACGACGCGATTCTCCTCAGACGTGATGCTGCGTATCTGATACGCTTTCGAACGATTTTCATCGTACCAGAAATCGTTCAACCGGGACGCATCGGTAACGGACTCGAACCGATCTTTCGTTTCCTCGTGGATTTTTCGCGCTTAGTACGAGAAAGGGAAGCGAGGACAGAAACCAAACGTCGAGAAATTGCTGAAGCGGACCAGCATCTTTTCCACGCATCTTTCTCTCGGGACGATTACGCAACGGCGACTACTCGCCACCTAACCGAACCAAATTCACATTTTATTGCTATCCGTAATAGTTCCTCCGTCCCTAGAGTCTCGGACGGTACGAACACCGTTCGAGAAAATCTCGGGAAAAATAGGTACTGGAATTAATAGAACGAAATGTTTCGTCTCGATTCGTTAGGGACGATTAGATTTCTCGAAAGACATTATTCGAAGATATTATCCTACGGGTACATTCGCATTATCGGATTTCTTTGGGAACTGGTTCTTACGGCTCTCCTCTCTCGTTCGCTCCCGCACGGTCGCCTAATCTGTCGGCTCGCGTGACTGCCCGTTGAGAGAAGGGTTGTCGACCGGCTGGCTAAATATTTGTCGTAATTACCCCGAAAAAAGAGATTTTTCTTCCCCGGAGTCCGAATAATCGCATTCGAACGTTCGCTGCCGCACAAGCGGATTTTCCTCTTTCACCCACCGGACGCTATTATGAGAGGCTTCTTTATTGTCGAGCCGGAAGCAGCCCGCTCTTACCACTGTTGACAACCTACGGATTTTCTAAGATACGAAAATACGTAGACCTCGCATTCGGAAATTGGAATAACAACGTTCTATATCGCGGATGCTCCGCAACTCTTCCGTGAACGAAACACAAATATTTTCCATCCGAGCCGCGCGATACCACCAACGGATCGAACAGCGAACGTTTCGTTTCGTTCGAACGTTCCCAGTGAATACAGTGACCCTGTTACGGCCCGAAATTGGCAAATGTAGAAGAAAATGTGGTAGGAAGTTCGATAGATTACGAAAGAAATGAAACGAAGAATAATTTTCAATTAACAAAAAAAAAAGAGAATAGGAATAGAAATAGAAATATTCGGTTAATTTTGAGACTAGCGTGATCGAATGTGGACAAAGTCAGAGTTTTGGGGAAAAGTGGAAGGAAATTTAACGAGTCGAAAGTTGACGAATTCGTGTTCGTTTTGTGAAAAATCCAGAAATTGTGTAAAAGACAAATATTCGAATATTTTGATTTCTTTTCGTAAACTTCGTTCGAGACGTTGAGAAAGCCGTTTAATTCGATCAATTTTGGGCAGAGATGGAGAAAAGTGGAAGAAAATTAATCGCGTCGAAAGTTGACAAATTTATGTTCGTTTTCTAAAAAATCCAGAAATCGAGTAAAAGAAAAATTCAAATATTTTGATTTCTTTTCGTAAACTTCGTTCAAGACATTGTAAAATCCGTTTAATTCGATCAATTTTGGGCAGAGATGGAGAAAATTAAACGCGTCGAAAGTTGACAAATTCGTGTTCGTTTTCTGAAAAATCCAGAAATCGTGTAAAAAACAAATTCAATTATTTTGGTTTCCATTTCTTTTTGTAAACTTCGTTCGAGACGTATCGAAAAAGCCGTTTAATTCGATCAATTTAGGGCAGAGATGGAGAAAATTAAACGCGTCGAAGCTTGAAAAATTCATGTTCGTTTTCTGAAAAATCCAGAAATCGTGTAAAAGACAAATTCAATTATTTTGGTTTCCATTTCTTTTCGTAAACTTCGTTCGAGACGTATCGAAAAATCCGTTTAATTAGATCAATTTAGGGCAAAGATGAAGAAAAGTGGAAGAAAATTAAACGCGTCGAAACTTGACAAATTTATGTTCGTTTTCTGAAAAATCCAGAAATCGAGTAAAAGACAAATATTCAAATATTTTGATTTCTTTTCGTAAACTTCGTTCAAGACATTGAGAAAGCCGTTTAATTTGATCAATTTAGGGCAGAGATGGAGAAAAGTGAAAGAAAATAATCGCGTCGAAGCTTGAAAAATTCACGTTCATTTTCTGAAAAATCCAGAAATTGTGTAAAAGACAAATATTCGAATATTTTGATTTCCTTTCGTAAACTTCGTTCAAGACGTATCGAAAAATCCATATAATTAGATCAATTTTTAGCAGAGATGGAAAAAAGCGAAAGAAAATTAAACGCGTCGAAGCTTGAAAAATTCACGTTCATTTTCTGAAAAATCCAGAAATCGTGTAAAAGAAAAATTCAAATATTTTGATTTCCTTTCGTAAACTTCGTTCGAGACGTATCGAAAAATCCATATAATTAGATCAATTTCTAGCAGAGATGTAGCTATTTCAAAAAAACCGACCTTTTGCTTTATTTCATAAATTCGTAGCCTCTTTACGGGTCAGTAGAAAACTTTGTAAAAATTCCCGAAACGCAGTACGTTGCTACAGTACAGAAAAGAAATTCGACGAAAGAATTGTGTATCGATCGCCTTTTCGACGGATAGGTAAACGCGTCGCGAACGTATTCTCCCAAACGCTCGTCGCCGAGGGTATATTTAACATTAACGAATGAAACAAGGCATACATAAAGGATCTATATGTCACGCCACACACAGACGTAACGATATTAACATTAAGTAGTTGGAATCGTTTAAAAGATCCCGCGACGCCGTGATTCTCGTCGCGCGAGTAAAAGGATCCAGCTAAAGCAAACGAGTTTCATAGACAGGCTCATCCGATAAAGATCTCTGGATCCTTCGCCGATACGATTAATCGCGATCGGTTCCTTTGCGATTGCGCCGCAGCCTACCGAGTCCCAACTTACGACTCTCAAGCCACCGTCCACGGACAAGTATTCCATAAGTGCACCACGGACAGGTATTCCATAAGTGCACCACG
>NW_026534326.1:938742-941449 GCF_026225885.1 Hylaeus anthracinus | reverse complement strand
AGGTATTCCATAAGTGCACCACGGACAGGTATTCCATAAGTGCACCAATCTGCGCAAAGTGTAAATTCGAACCGTTTTATTTCGGGGTGGTTCCGAAAGGAACCGCGCGCTTACTCGTACGGGAGACATCGGAAAGTTGGTATGCAGATTGGCCGATAACGAAACAGTCGGTACATAGTTCAGGAACGGGATTGACGAGCTCGGTTGGCGATCAGGTTTAAGAAAAGGACAGTGTCGAAGCGAGTGGAAACTCTCTGGTCGAGCGAAATCAGTGTGATCGAAAGATGATCGAGGAGGACAGGTCTAACGGACGGTGGCATCGCAGTCATTGGCTGCAATCCCACGGCGACGGACCGAAGCAAGGGTTGGCAGTTAAGATGGATCACCGCGCGCCGCGGCGCGGCACGGCGTCTTTCGTCAAAGAACCGATCCCGAGTCAAGTTCGCCAGACAACCGACAACTATACATCCTAGTTATTGTGATTTTATTCTGTAGGATACGCTCTACTCTATTCTACTTTCACGTTTACCTCTCCTCGACTCGTTTAACCGCGTTAACCAACTTCCTCCTTTTACTCTCGCGTATTTATCAGCGGTTTCCACGCGCGAGGAAACTTGTGCGGTAACTGTCGGACAAACTATCAGACAACAACTAGTCGATCAGTGCTGCAGGGAGTACTAAGTCCTGCTAAATATACTTCTATGCTCGATCAACGCTTTTTCGTTTATTCCCACGAGACTCTCGACACCGCGTATAATAGTCCCGCGACTCACGGGATGCAAATGACCGTAAAAAATATTTCTAATCGGCACATATCGAGAGCCACTCTAGCTTGCGAGTACCTAAGAGAGCCGAAGAGCCGGCGTCATCGATACATTCTCCTACTCCATCGATTTTTCAAAGTCGATTGATACTCGATCAAGCGTTCACGATCGCCTCATTGTCGGAAAACAGTCGACGCGGATTTTCTCACAGCCGTTACCGCGATCTCGAAAACTCGGTCGGGCGTGAACGTTTCAACGGCTCGGACTTATCAATTTTTCATGAGCCTCTCGTGAAACCGTTTTGCGCCCGGAACGGGAACGACCGGGATATTCTGTAGGCCTTTCAGCCGTAACGTGTAAATTAAGTAATGGATACCGGTGTCGTCCGGGTCGAGCGTCACACGTCGAACGTCGTTGATACAGAAAAATACCGTGTGACATCTTCACCGAGACAATTAAACGGCCGCGGTCATTATTGGTAGCTACATTGAATTAAATCAAGCTAATAAACATCGTTGGACGACCCTTTGATATCCTCCGATGTTGGTTTTCCTCACGTCAATTTATATGTCGTAACTGGACACCCCTATTTCTACCAAATTTCACGCAAGAAGAGCGAAGCACAGCTCTGGATAATTTCCTATATCGTATTTCCGAGCAAACGTTATGTACGTGTGGAGCGATCAGAGCTGTTTTCGTTGGACTAGGAAACGGAGAACCCGATGAATGGGTACGGTGATCGTTGAGAATTTGAGCGAGAGGCGATTCGCATGATTTCGTTGGTGCTGCGGTTCGGGAGAAAACGCAAGCGGAAGCCGAGGTTTCGGGGCAGGATTCATTGGAACGGTCGTGGAATCGATTAGGTAAGGAATAAAGGGACGATTAGGCGGCAGCCAGCTCGACGACAGGGAATCGGTTCTCGAGGGCATTCGGAGTCAGTAGTGCAAGCCGTGTCCCGTGGAGTGCGATCAACAGGAATCCAGTGCTGTGCAACAAGTGGCCCCCGAGGCCAAGGACTCCTTTGACTCGGAGCAAATCGTGCGTCTCGAAATTTTCCCTTCGACGTTTCTACCCCGTCGCGACGCGCCGATTTACATCGGCCTCGGCGAAACAACCACCTATGTACCTAGAGTAAAGTCTCCTTAAATGCACGAATTTCTCTGCGACAAATGCACAGAAACCATCTACGGGTTCGAGGGGACCAGGGCATCTCGACGAGACGATCCTAATACAATAAATGTCTCCGTAAATGCTCGGGAGTGGACTAGTGCGTTTATCGTAGACTTTGTACGTTCTTCCATGTCTGCCGGCGAGTTTCGAACATGGAGAAGGACAGCGAATAAAGGGAGAGGACGAAACGAAGACAAAGTCTCTATACATGCACAAACTCGAGAGTGAACTAGTGCGTTTATCGTAGAGTTTGTATATTTTCTGATGTTTGCCAACGAGCTCCGATGGTAGAAAAGGACATCGAATAAAGGAAGAGGATAGAGAGAAACGAAAGTCGCCGTTAATGGACAAACTCGGGAGTGAATTAGTGCGTTTATGGTAGACTTCGTACGTTCTTTCATGTCTACCGGCGAGTTTCGAACATGGAGAAGGACAGCGAATAAAGGGAGAGGACGAAACGAAGACAAAGTCTCTATACATGCACAAACTCGGGAGTGAACTAGTGCGTTTATCGTAGAGTTTGTATATTTTCTGATGTTTGCCAACGAGCTCCGATGGTAGAAAAGGACATCGAATAAAGGAAGAGGATAGAGAGAAACCAAAGTAGCCATTAATGCACAAACTTGGAACTCAACTAATGCGTTTATGGTAGACTTGGTACATTATTCTCCAATATTCATCGACGAGCTTTGAATCGTAGAGAAGAGCAGCGAATCAAGGAAAAGGAGGTCACCATTAATGCACAAACTCGGGAGTGAACCAGTGCGTTTATG
>NW_026534326.1:933718-938732 GCF_026225885.1 Hylaeus anthracinus | reverse complement strand
ACAAACTCGGGAGTGAACCAGTGCGTTTATGGTAGACTTTGTACATTCTTCTGCAATGTTCGCTGACGAGTTCCGAACATAGAGAAGGACAGCGAAAAAAGGAAGAGGACGAAACGAAGACAAAGTCCCTATACATGCACAAACTCGGGAGTGAACTAGTGCGTTTATGGTAGACTGTACATTATTCTCCAATATTCACCGACGAGCTTCGAACGTAGAGAAGGATCAACAAATAAAGGAAGAGGACGAAACGAAGACAAAGTCCCTATACATGCACAAACTCGGGAGTGAACCAGTGCGTTTATGATAGACTTTGTACATTCTTCTCTAATGTTCGCTGACGAGCTTCGAACGTAGAGAGGGATCAACGAATAAAGGAAGAGGACGAAGAAGGTCACCATTAATGCACAAACTCGGGAGCGAACCAGTGCGTTTATGGTAGACTTTGTACATTCTCCAACGTGTCCCAACGAGCTCCGAACGTAGAGAAGGACAGCGAGAAAAGGAAGAGGAACGGAGAGAAACCAAAGTCACCGTTAATGGACAAACTCGGGAGTGAACCAGTGCGTTTATGGTACACTTTGTCCGTTCTCCCATGTCTGTCGACGAGTTCCGAACATAGAGAAGGACAGCGAATGAAGAAAGGTTACATTAGACTCCTGGAGCCCTCGAGGGTTATACGACCCAGTGATGGGAATGCTTCAGTGCATTTATGGAAACTTTACTGTAAAACTTTTTCTACTATCTGGTCCCGTTCGGTCCCGAGGTTGTACATTTAATCAGATTGTACTCCATGTCCTATATTCTACCGCGACAGTATTTCCAACGACGCAATTGTGAGAATCGCGATCGAGATAGGCATGCGTTGACCGTTTTAGTGACTCCACCGCTGCAATTTGCAACTAATTCGATCACAGCGAGAATGATGGATGAGAATCGGTAGCAAATTACAATGTAATAGCTAGGAGTGTTCGGCTCGGTTGACTCGATCAATTTAGATAAAGGCGCTCGAGGAACGATTAATGACACGAGAAATGGCTTTCTTACTCCGAACCGACCCGACCTCGCGTCCAAAAAGTCAATTACGGTACGAGATCTGACCCCGTTGATCCATTCACGTAATGGGAACCAGCTTCCATTCAAGATTCTCAAGCTGGCCCTAAACATCCTACCCGTAAGTTTATCTAGGAGACGAACCCGAGATTAATTTACAAGCTTCCAAATAGTTTCGTCATTAGGTTCTCCAATAAATTCCAAAATCGACTCTGCAACCATGACAAGGCAAAAAACGGCATTTCCATATTAGAATCCAATGTTGTAACCTAAATATCTAGCAATTTTGTCCATTTCTTAACGGAAATGAAACCATTGAAAGCATCGACGATCCAAAAGTATCATACCTTCTAAACAATTCATTACTCGGGAACATTTGAATCCAACAGCAGATTGCATATTTGTGCATTTATGGAAACTTTCCTCTTCTTCACTCCCCCATCCTTGTCCGACGCATCGGAGAATATACGACACGAATATACAGAGTTCCGGAGCGTTAGCTCGCGCAACGTCACTCCCGAATTCTGTGCTCTTAACGAGACCTAGCTGTGCCGCTCCCGAGACCACTGCGCCGTGGCGTCGAGAGGCGAGAGGCACGCGCGGTTTTCGTCTCCCGTGCCTCTGCTGCCCTGTCACGATTCTCCGTCCACGATTTGTAATTCCGAACGAACTGCTTCCCCGCGAGACGATTTCGTTCGTCCAGCCGCGCAGAAACTAAAACACGACGAGATGCCTGGCTTGAAAAGGAGAGACACGAACGAAAGAGTCGACCGAGACGACTCGCGAAAGGAAACGAAACGATTAGTTACGGGCAACGTACGACTTTTCTGTCTTTATTCCAACGCCGCATTCGTATGTAAATTCACTTACCTCGGACGTGGTTCCGCCGATGCTCGGACAAGTGTCATTCCGTTGTAAAGAACGACGGTGATTAATTTCGAGGATGTTGTCGTTTCGAAATTTCTCGCGATGCTCCCCAACAGTGTACCAAACGGAAAACACGCGATTTGCGTTCGTCGTTCGATCTCTCGATCGCTATATTTCGAGCAACGAGCGAGTATAACGAGCTTCCTTGGCCCCGGTGATATTAACGCGCGATCGCCAGTTCGCGCCGATTTCGTCGCTGTAAAACGTACCCGATCGACGCGAATTTCGTAGCTGTCGTCGCGATCCGAGCATCCAGACGCAACGCTCGTCGCTCGGCGTCGTTCGTCCCGTCATCCGGTACGTCGCGTTCCGAAACCGAAGGCCAACGAAGACCAGGAGAAATTAATATATCCGCTTTTTAATCCCAACGCGGAGCTCGATTCCAGCGAAGGGAGAGAAGAAAGCGATGCGAGACGACGCGGGGGCCACGCGACAGGAAGACGGTCTTACGCTATTACATCCCCTCCCTCCCCTGCCGTCCCTCCCTCCTCGAAAAACACTCGACTCCTCTCCGAGACTCGTCGAGAAGCCACGATAATCACGTAATAGCGCGAGCGATTAATCAATTAAAAACGACGAAAGTCGCGACTCCCTCCCTCCCTCCCTCCCTCCCTCCCTCCCTCCCACCGTCCGAATTCCGCGCGCGTTACCGTCGATAGTCTCTCTCTCAATTTTACGCGGCGAAAGCCGAACGTGCGCGCGTTTTTCGCCGCGTTTAATTTCGATGGTCGATTCGCCCGATCGAAACCTCGTTTCTTATTGGATCTTCGATCGACCCGCACGCGGTGGTTCCATGGTTCGCGACGGTAACCGTGGTTCTCCTTTCAAATCGCAATCCTTTCCGCCGATTCGGTTCGCATCGTTCAAACACTCGTCGAACCAACGCCCGTTCGAAACGCTTATTCCTCGCGCCTCGTCTCTTAACTGTTCGTTGCGAGAGGCGCGCGAGTTCACGAATGCCGCGAAAGGAACCATCCTCGACCGTCTCCGCTCGCTCGCAGAAACGAGGAGTACAGCGTAGCGCGGAAGAGCGAGGCGAAGATTCGCATTCAAGCGAAGATTCGCACTCAAGCGAAGCGATTTCCACGTGAACCCTACC
This sequence comes from Hylaeus anthracinus, assembly GCF_026225885.1. Classification (NCBI taxonomy): domain Eukaryota; kingdom Metazoa; phylum Arthropoda; class Insecta; order Hymenoptera; family Colletidae; genus Hylaeus; species Hylaeus anthracinus. The sequence continues at coordinate 935,653 of NW_026534326.1, read as the reverse complement.
GCGGCGTATTTTCGCGGCCGCAAAAGTGCTTGCGACGCGAGCGAGGAAAAGAGGTTCGACGTTGAATGCACGCGCGAGCAAAACATTACAATCTGAGGTCACGGGAGCAAAGACGTCGGGGCGCGAAAGGTTTTACTTTATGGCACGTAATCCCCCGTGTCGAGGTGCGAAAGGCCTGTAACTCGTTTGACGGCGCCACGGGGTGTCCACGCATCCGAGGCAACCGCTAACTAATTCCTCCCGTGGGCTCTCTCGGTCCTCCACCTTTCGGCTCGGTTTGCTCTACCGTCCACGCGGATCGTCTTATTTTCTCCCGTAGCTGATCCCGACAATCCTCTCGCGTATTTCCTCTCGTGTGGAACTCGACGAACCTTCTTGTTGAGACAGCTAGCTGACGAGTGAACGCTTGGAAAGGAGAGGCTCGAAGGTTGTCGCGCGCGCGATGAGAGGAATCGCGAAAGAGAGGAATCGCGAATTAGAGGAATCGCGAATTAGAGGAATCGAACGGATCGTGGAGGGATAAAGGAAGCTCGTATTCGTAAATTTTCGCGAGTCAAAGCGTGGTTGGTTCCAATTGAATCGGTCAATTCTGGAGAGAAAAACGGTGGCATCCGGCGCGCGCTGTGGGGTCAAGTAGACGACCTCGTATCCTGGGTCTTGGTTAGACCCTTGCTTCATTGACGACTGCGCCCACGGGTCAAACTCCTTGACTCGCGACCGCGACCAGCTGCCCCCTAGACAACTTGACAATTATTCTTATCGTTCTTACGTATCGTGTGCGACGCAAGTATCGTAGTAGGCGCGCCATCGCCGATTTCATTCATAACGCTCGCGTTTCCAGGAGCGAGTCAGTTTAACGCGAACCGCGAGCTATGACTAGCGTCGCCTGGAACGACGCGATTCATCGTACGGGAATGTCTCCATGATCCAATACTCGTGTCAAACTGTAGCTAGGTATTCATCACCGTGGACGTAATCGTAATAGATAGTTGCGATTGTATTCACGAATTGTTTTAGGTACTTTAAGGATTTTTTTAGGATTTTTTTTAGGATTTTTTTGGAGAGTTCGAGAGATAGAAATTTGTCTTCTATTCAACTTCAACTTCAAACTCAACTTCAAATTCACGTTCCTCGCCCCAGATAAACGCAGATGACCATGCTTTCGTCGAAATCAAGGATTCAACGTTTTCGGTTGAAATAATTCGTTTAAATAATTCAAGAGAATTAGGTAGGAGCTGGATATTTTTTGTAAATTCTTGAATTCGACGTGAGTTTTTGTTGGAAATTTTGTTGTGATTGTATTCACGAATCGTTTTAGGTACTTTCAGGATTTTTTTTAGGATTTTTTTAGAGAGTTCGAGAGATAGAAATTTGTCTTCTATTCAACTTCAACTTCAAACTCAACTTCAAATTCACGTTCCTCGCCCCAGAAAAAGAATCCAACGATCCAACATTTCCGGTTAAAATAATTCGTTTAAATATTTCAATAGAATTAGGTGGAAGCTGGATATTTTTTGTAAATTCTTGAATTCGACGTGAGTTTTTGTTGGAAATTTTGTTGTGATTGTAATCACAAATATTTTAGGTATTATCAGGAATTTTTAGGATATTTTTAGAGAGCTCCGAATCCAACTTGAAATTCACGTTCCTCGCACAAGAAAAACTCAGATAACCATGCTTTCGTCGTTTATGGTAGACTTTGTACATTTTTTTATGTTTGCCGATGAGTTTAGAACGTAGAGAAGGGCAGCGAATCAAGGAAGAGGACGAAGAAGGTCACCATTAATGCACAAACTCGGAACTCAACTAGTGCGTTTATGGTAGACTTTGTACATTATTCTCCAATATTCGTCGACGAGCTTCGAATCGTAGAGAAGGGCAGCGAATCAAGGAAAAGGAGGTCACTATTAATGCACAAACTTGGAACTGAACTAG
>NW_026534326.1:931521-933708 GCF_026225885.1 Hylaeus anthracinus | reverse complement strand
CGTAGAGAAGGACATCGAATAAACGAAGAGGATAGAGAGAAACCAAAGTAGCCATTAATGCACAAACTCGGGACTGAACTAGTGCGTTTATGGTAGACTTTGTACATTATTCTCCAATGTTGAATCCTTTCGTCGAAATCAAAGATTCAACATTCTCGGTTAAAATAATTCGTGCCAATAGAATAGGAGCTAGATATTTCTTGTAAATTCTTGAATTTGACGTAACTTTTTCTAGGAAATTTTGTTGCAGAACCCTGCGTATATCCGAACATATACATAGACACACCGTGTATATCGTAACACGTCGACCAATAGAATATCAGTGAAAACCCTTGATTTCCACTGAGGAACTAAACGAATAAATTCTGAGAGGTGAGCATCAATGAAAATGGCTACGATAAAGTTACAAAAATAAATACCACGATAGACGTTCGATTACGTGCTCTCCGATAGTCTTGATAATATTCAAATAAAAAATGTTCACGAATACCTGTCTGCCACAGATGCGTCTGCGACGCGTTGATACGTGTATCTCGTACCGTGTCGATGTTTCGCGACGCTCGAACAGAAACCTTCGAAGTGTTCGTACGCTTTTCGACATTTCCCTACGCGTTTATCCCGCGCAACCGCTAAAAAACTTCGTCTAGACTCGAGATGTCCCTCCCGAGTAGACCACATCCGATTAAACAGCCGTTTGAACAGCTCTCGTGGCCCGTCGAAACAAACAGAACGTCGCACGGACCAGGGGAACAAAAATTCGAGAACGCTGCACCGCGGAGAAACGAAGAGAAAAAGACGGAGCAAGAGATCCATCGGTTTTAACCGGCGATCTCGGTGCTCGATTTCGCAAGTGGCGCGTATTATGCGTCCAAGTGGCACAGCTGTGCGGCAAAACGACCCCTATTAGGTACTCTCAGGACTCGTGCGACTGTCGGCGGGAATCGACGAAGGAACGGTGGTGCATATTGTTATCCAATAATAATTACGCGTGGTCAGACGAACGCGGGTCCGAGAAAAGGCCCGCGAACCGGGCGGCGGAGAAACAAAGGTCCGTTCGTAATTGCCACGCGATCGTGATCTCGTGATCGTGATCGAGTACTGGCAGCGACGTCTCGCGAATTCGGCCGGGATGAAGGTGAAGAGGGGAGTCGGAAAAAACGGACCGCGTAGAGAATGCAGTGGGTGGCACGCGCCCAATGCCGTAACTTCAATATATAAACGCTTAACAGGCTCGGTGTAACACGAGACACACCGGAAGGGACGTCAGCCGTGTGTCACTCAGTCATTCGGTCAGCTCCGCTCGCTTCTCTCTCCGTCTTTCCCTCCCTCGTCCACTCTCGCGAGCGTCGCGCGAGTACGCGAGCGCGAAACGCGCGCATATACTCGCGCACTCCTATTCCGAAGGATGAGATCGAGTTCCGAGCGATCACCGACCAGGGAAGGGAATACTTGCTATAGCTGGTCTAGCTAAATCATTTTTTAACGGAGAGGGAAGAAAGGGTAGGAAGACACCGGCCTTGATTTCGCTTTGATTCACCTTCTATTTAATTCACCTTCTATTTAATTCACCTTCTATTTAATTCGCCTTCTATTTAATTCACCTTCTCTTTAATTCGCCTTCTCCCTCTCCTTTCCGTTTATTCCACGTTCGAGCACGAACGGCTCGGTCGTTCAAGCAGGAAGCGAGTGTCCCGAGGAAACGAGTCCCGGCTTTCATTGGCGAGAAGAATTTGTATCGTCTCCGTTCGGTGTACTCGGATGCTCCGCTACAGATTCGCTCGTTGAAAGCTCCGCGCGAAAGTATGCGTGCCCCTATACTCTTCTGCCGTCGACGCTATCCGCTAAGAGATCCGAGTACCCGCGACGCGTAGCCATCGTAATCTGAACCGTGATCGACAACCTGTACGCGAGACGCTACGTCGATCGAATCGTAGAAAAACACAACGAAGCAAGAACGGAAGCCTCTCGGTGCGCAAACAGACGTCCGCTATTGCGCCAAGCAATTAGCAACATTCGGTTCTTCTCGACTCCCTCTAAGGCTTCGTTCCGTTGGAAAACGGCACGGTCCGTTCGAGACGATTCGAAATTCGAGTCGGACGAATCTCAGCCACGGCTCTCGTTGTCTCTTCTGTGCTACTCGTCGATACGCTACTCATCGATACGCTACTCATCGATACGCTACTCATC
>NW_026534326.1:930055-931511 GCF_026225885.1 Hylaeus anthracinus | reverse complement strand
ATACGCTACTCATCGATACGCTACTCATCGATACGCTACTCATCGATGTGCTACGTATCGGGTTGTCCGGGAAAGTCCACGGCGATTTTTGAGGGTCGGTACAGGTCCGAATGTGTCCAAATGGTTGGAAATAAATAACACGTGGACCGATCCCTCGAAAGGTGGAACGGTTGCGGAAGGAAATGGTACCTGTGTAATAAATATACGTATAAGTAAATGTGTGTTACAGTTCAAACGTGCCTTTGAAGTCTTTTTGAAGATTCCCACGGACAACCTGATAGTTTAACCATTTAACCATTTTTACAATCCAAGTAGAGATTCATATCTGCATGTGTTATTATCCGATGTTATTGTCTCGTCCTTGTTTCTTAACAATTGCAACAATCGGACGATAATCTTTCCCGGGTCGCCAATATTCCCAAAACTATTATACTATACTATATTATACTATTATACTGTTATACTACACTGCATCCAGCAAAACCTACCCCGTCGTTCACCTGCTCGCTCGCCTCCGTGTCCAGCAACGTAGACACAGTAGTTTCGCGGCGCGCTAGAAGAAGCTTTCTACGGGAATTCGCAAGAAACAATTACCGACCTAAACGAAGTTAATTGAAGCCATTCAAGATCACGTTGGCGAGCGTGTTGGTGTCAGCTGGTGCGACGTGGAACAAGACAAAAGCAACCCTGCAAACTCCGTTTTGGCGAGTTCAGTCGGTGAATAAAGGAGCGACTGCTCGTTTACCACCGCGTCTAATAAAATCGAATCAAGCGCCTACGAGCGTCTTTCTCGCGTGCCTCGGTCGCGCGTTAGGTCTTTGTCGCGTGGTCTTTGCGACACGACGCGTTTCCGGTCGTCTGTCCCTTCCACGGCGGCTTCATTCCTCCCTTAAAACCGCCTCCCGTCTTCAACCCTCGTTCGGCTCGTTTCCCTCTCTTCTCCGGCGATCATCGCGTGCACGCGGTTTCTCCTTCTCGTTCGCGGTGAAATCTCCGTTTTCTCTTTCCGTTCTTTCCGCGGTTATACGTTTATTCGCGGGCTGTCTCCTCTTCTCCCTCGCTCGGTCCGCTCGAACGCAGACGACTGGAGTGGAGGGAGAGCCGCTCATTCATTCGGGCATTCGACGACCGCTCCTTCATTCAGTCGTTCATTCGTTCATTCATTCGTTCGTTTAACACTTTTGTGCTACACGAAGATACGGGTCTCGTGTCGCGCCGCGGCACGCCTGGGAATCTCTCGACTGTTCCGCATTAACGTGATTACGTTCCCGGCGATAGTTTTCCCTCTGTCGTTGCTGGACTCGTCCATCCGTAGTTCCCAAACGTGATTCTTCGTTCTCCTAGCCATTTCTCATCGTCGACTAACGAAAAGAACGTTTGTGCTAGGGAACGACGAGTAGCGTATCGATGAGTAGCGTATCGACGAGTAGCGTATCGACGAGTAGCGTATCGACGA
>NW_026534326.1:928904-930045 GCF_026225885.1 Hylaeus anthracinus | reverse complement strand
GACGAGTAGCGTATCGACGAGTAGCGTATCGACGAGTAGCGTATCGATGGTAGCGAACGTTTATGGTAGCGAACGTTTGTGGTAGGGAACGTAATCTGGGCTCGATCGGAAAAGAGGAAACGAGCGAGGATTGGATTGGAACGTGGTCGAATGGAAAGCGGTCGTTCTGGGCGAGCAAAGACGAGACGCGACCGAAAGGCCGCAAACTGGTTCGCTCCAGACGAGTAATCGCCGGCTCGTAATTGCTACCAACTATGCGGAGGTGGCGAGAAATACGGCACTGTTGGCGGCCAGGCGTCTTCTCGTAACCCTTCTTCCTCGCTTAAATAAATTAACCGAGTCATCCAGCGACGGTACGTGCGTACACGGCTACTTGCATAGGTACTTACGCGGCCTTACGTCATGCGCGCGTGGCCGACCAACACCGTCCACGATACTATCCTTGAATCTTGCTCTCGAAATTGACCGCAATCAAAGTGCCACGTCAACACACCCTACGCGCCTCTACTTATCTACAACGAGCCCGGTTCGCGTTAACGAAAATCGACCGAATTCGTACTCGCGAATTTCAGTTCGCGAATTTCAGTTCGCGAATTTGGTAGCAAATGTAATCGGACCTTGCGGGCTTTTATGCATTTATGGGAAATTTGAGCGCGTGCGAGAAACCACAATATGCACACGGCATGCTGTGATGTAGTAAAATATAATATGTAATGTAATAAAATACAGTGATGGTGTAAAATGAATTCTTATTTAGGTTGAATTTTTGTGGGGACGTCTGTCATGATTTTATTTTGCGTAAAGATCAGCGATCTAATTGAGAAGAGAAAAGAAAAGGTATACGAATAAGAACAGAAAGATAGAACTAAAGTTTTGAGTGGCAATAGTTGATTCATGAAAAAGATTATAGTATATTATTTACAGAGCAAAATGAATTCCTGTTTAGATTCAATGTTTGTAGGTACGTCTGCCGAGACTAAATTGTTGAATGGCAAAAGTTTGAGTCGTGAAAAAGATTGTATTCTATTATTTACAGAGTTTATATTATAGTATTTACAGAGTTTATATTACATTATTTAGAGAGTTTATATTAGGTTATTTACAGAGTTTATATTACATTATTTACAGAGTTTATATTATA
>NW_026534326.1:922160-928894 GCF_026225885.1 Hylaeus anthracinus | reverse complement strand
ATAGTATTTACAGAGTTTACATTACATTATTTAGAGAGTTTATATTACATTATTTACAGAGTTTATATTTTATTATTTACAGAGTTTATATTACATTATTTACAGAGTTTATGTTACATTATTTGCAGAGTAAAATGAATTCCCATTTAGGTTGAATTTTTGTAGGTACGTCTGCCATGATTCTATTTTGCATAAAGATCAGCAATCTAATTGAGAAGAAAAAAGAAAAAGTATAGAAATAAGAACAGAAAGCTACAACGAAATTCTTGAATGGCAAAAGTTGATTTATGAAAAAGATTATATTCTATTATTCACAGAGTGCATGTTATATTATTTGCAGAGTAAAATGAATTCCCATTTAGGTTGAATTTGTATAGGTACGTCTGCCAAGACTAAATTCTTAAATGGCAAAAGTTTAAGTTATGAAAAAGATTATATTCTATTATTTACAGTGTTTATATTATAGTATTTACAGAGTTTGTATTACATTATTTACAGAGTCCATGTTATATTATTTACAGAGCAAAATGAATTCCTATTTAGATTCAATTTTTCTAGGTACATCTATCAAAACTAAATTCTTGAATGGCAAAAGTTTGATTCATGAAAAAGATTATATTATATTATATTCAGAGCAAAATGAATTCCTATTTAGATTCAATTTTTGTAGGTACGTCTGTCAAGGTTTAATTTTACATAAAGATCAGCAATCTAATTGAGAAGAAAAAAGAAAAATTATACAAATAAGAACAGAAAGCTACAACGAAATTTTTGAATGGCAAAAGTTGATTCATGAGAAAGATTATATTCTATTATTTACAGAGCAAAATGAATTCCTGTTTAGATTCAATTTTTGTAGGTACGTCTATCAAATCTAAATTCTTGAGTGGCAAAAGTTTGAGTCATGAAAAAGATTATATTCTATTATTTACAGAAATTATATTCTATTATTTACAGAATTTATATTAAATTTACAGAGTTTATATTACATTATTTACAGAGTGTATGTTACATTATTTGCAGAGCAAAATAAATTCCCATTTAGATTCAATTTTTGTAGGTACGTCTGTCAAGTTTCAATTTTACATAAAGATCAGCAATCTAATTGAGAACAAAAAAAAAAAATTCTACAAATAAGAACAGAGAGCTACAACTAAATTCTTGAATGCTAAAAGTTGATTCATGAAAAAGATTACTAGACATATCAAGATTGTTAGCCGTCGGACATGTTCTTGCAGTTTTGCTTACCCATTCAAGTACGATATGGATCAGCATAGAAAATATTAGTTCCCGAGTAGCCTTCTTCGAATATACACTGTGTCTCGTTTAAGCGAGTACACCGTACTACACCAAAATACATAGTTACTAAAAATCTATTCCCACAAAAGTTCCCCGTCAGAACCGTCTGAATCGCGTAGTAATAATTGCTTATTACCACAACTCCACCCATAAGAAAACAATGATTGCTACACGATGTAGCCCGTCCTACCAAACAACTTTCACACGAACTATCAAAAACCACGTTGTCCGAGACATCCTCTACCTAAACAACCCCGTGTATTTCAATAAACCCAGTACAAATCCAGATCAAACCACAAATCGACCACCATCGCGGCACGGACGCATCCCCATAGGACAGAAATTCGACTGTTGGATCCTCCTCGTTCCCAACACCCCAACCACTACCCCTCCGTAGTGTGTCCCTAAAGAGAAATCCCTGAACCAGAACCAGTCCAATTCCTTTCTCTTCGTTAACATCCGTGCTCTCGAGTGTCGTCGCAACCGACAAGGGAGAGGGCAGGTATCCGCGCATGTGTGCACCTATGCTTGAAAATAAACCAACAAGCCGCTATCGAAATCTACGGACACCTCGAGCGCGTCGCACATGTGCTACGCACCTATTTACCAACGAAAGAGTGTAAGAGAGAAAAAGGAAGGGAAAGAGAGGGTAAGACAGCTTCCTTTACTTACCTAAAGGATCCTTGGTGTAGGATCAAGGATCCTTTAGGTAAGTAAAGGATCCTTTACTTACCTAAAGGATCCTGTCTCCTAGCACGCGCGTACCTACACCTCGCGAACGCAAAATGGCGTTCGCCGTGCAACGGCAACGTCCGTCGCCACTGCTCGTAGAGAACGTTTCGGGTGTTTTCTCGTGCCTAATCGCGTGCGCGGTTCAGAGTCGCGTCTCATCCGTGAACGACAGCGTTACCATTAGCGAAACGGTAATCGCGAGAGCACCGAATGGCATCGCATCGCGACAACCACGGCTACCGACTCTGCGAATAACGCTGACGACATCGACGATAACGTGACAGCGCAAAGCGATTCAGCGAGTTACCGGCTACTTACTAAAACGCTGGCAACCGTTCGGATCTTTACGCGTTTCGCAGCCACCGCGGTCTCCTTTCGTCCTGCATTCTCCCATCTCCGATAGAAAAGAATATCTATGCGCGTGCACGGAGAAATAAACCGCGCATAGTGCCACTTGCCACACGGACCAATTGACCACGCAAGTGTTTACCGTCCCCTTCGACTACGTGACGCTACGCGATATTCGTTTGGTCTTACTTCGTACGTCGTTGTCGGTCGCTATCGGTTCGCCGATAACACGTCCGCAAAGTTGTCGCGTGGAAAACGGACCAAGACAAAGTACAACGTTCCAGTACCTGGATCGCTCGATCGCGACAGACAAAGGTACGAAAAGGTGCGAAACGCGTCCGTCTGCGGAGGCGCGGGTCACGTTCTCATCTATGGATCCTAATCGGTCGGTTCTCCCTCTCTCTCTCTCTCCCTCTCGGCTCGTTCCTCCACTCCTACATTTCTCTCTCGGCCCTTCAAACGTTTAAACCCCCCGTTGAACGTACGCGAGCGCGCGCTATTATCTTATTTACGTCTCATTGTCCGAATGTATCATACCAATATCGAGCGAGCGCTCGCAGCGAGCAACAAAACACTTCTCAATTGGAGCCAGGCGAAAACGGTCCGTTTAGAAGTTTCCTCGAACCGAGACGCAGAGATCCTGCCGCGCTGTAACTTTCAAAAATCCAACTACGCGAGATCGATCCGTTCGATCTGTTTCGTTCGATCGATCCGTTCGATCTATTTCGTTCGATCTATTTCGTTCGATCGGTTTCGTTGGATCGGTTTCGTTGGATGGAGAGGGAGGATTCCTCGAGGCGAGAGGTCCTGGGTGAAATCAAAGGACCAAGGTGATCGCGAAGGCCACGGGACGTTTATGGTTATATTGGAGCAGTAAAGCAATTTTCTACTTCCAACTCCTGACCTCGCCTCGGTCTGCCGTTATCCGTCGACTCTGCCCGGCGAAACTTTTATTCCAAGCCATGTTTTGACAGCCGGCGGGTTCTGTTTGACGAGCATCGCTACGCGTTCCGTGAGATTGATCGTGTCGCCGCCGCTGCGGCTCTCAACGACGCGCGTTAACGATAAAAACGAAAAGGAAACCAGCATCGACCTGAACGTCTCCGGTAGAACACTCGTCCGATCCCGTTCGTCTCCTTAAAAAATTCCAAAGGATGTACAGGAAGGGTATGGTCAGTAAAAGCGATCAGCGCAACTTCTAGAAAACTTTTCAACATTTATTTGGACGTTCGTACGCGCAGGCGACCGCGCGTACTCGCGCCGGTCATACGTATCCATATATACATGTACGAAAAATCTATAATTTTCCGAATAACGATCTTCGGACTATGTACACGTCTGATCGATGAAAAATCGACGAATCGATTCGACGACGGGAGATCACGCGAACGAATCTATATTTACAAAACGACGTCAACTCTGCTTCTGATCTCGAGCCGGTGTATTCCAATGATTCGTCGGGGGTCGCGTTTTGGTATCGGTACGCATAGCGCGTTGGTAACGCCGAACAACACGTTTCCTTTTAAAGCTAATATATTTACAAGTCTACGATCGCGAGCTAAAGTGAGGGAGAAACGTACGTAAACAAGTTCGGCGCCGTAGGTACGTGTAAACTGGGGCGAGGAGCGCGCGAAAGTGTCGGCGCCGATTTATCGGAGCCGCGGCAAATTTTCGCGAGTATTCGAGTCGGAAGAAAACATCCCGACAGGACGTTCTGCACGAGTGGAATCTCGTTGGACTCTAGCTCTGTCTGCCGGTGAGCACGGTGATGGGTTTCAGCAGCAACTGCGGTGGATTGCGAGGAAGAGACCTCGGCTGTTGAACGACGCCGGTATTGCAGATCGAAGCCGGCGGCGAGCGAGGAGACATCGGTTCGGGACTGCTGCCAGGCGACGCGGTCGCCGACGTCATCTGGCCCAGAAGCGGAGCCTGACTCGCGTGATACCTGCCAGGTTGTTGCTGACCGTGTCCGAACATCGTGGCAGAGTTTTGATGCTGCTGGTGCGCCGCCAGAGATCTCAGGGTGGAGTAAAAGTCGTAAGGGTTGCCGGAGACGGGAATCCCGGATGCGGTGATGGTCGTAGGGTAACCGCCGGAAGTCGGAGGTTGCAGCAGCCTCTCCATGGAGAAGGGTCCGTGTGCCGGAGGCGCCGCGGACGCCGGGAGCGGTTGAGGCTTGCAGGGCAGACTGGCCGGCGAAGAGGTGACCGCGCCGGGTAGCAAGCTGGCCGGGTAACCAGCCGGAGCCGAGTAAGCTCCGGTGGCCGTCGTGTAACCGGCGGCGCGATGCAGATAGGGAAGCGTGTAAAGCGAGGCTGGCCATCCGGGCGGACCGTAGGCCGTGGGATACAATCCTCCGAGGACGACGCTTCTCTTGAAGGCGGCGAGTCGCGACCTGGATGCAGCGGTGGTTCTTCTGCGCAACTTTCCGGTGGTGCCGCCGATGAACACGTCCTCGGAGCTGGGATCGAGCATCCAGTAGTTTCCCTTGCCCGGGTCGTCGTAGTGGCGAGGAACTTTGACGAAACACTTGTTCAACGATAGGTTGTGCCTGATGGAGTTCTGCCAGCCTTGCTTGTTGTTCTCGTAGTAGGGAAAGTGACGCATTATGTACTCGTAGATCCCGTTCAACGTCAGCCTCTTCTCCGGGCTCTGTCTTATGGCCATCATGATGAGCGCGTTGTAACTGTACGGCGGTTTCTCGCACTTTTTCTTCTCGTCCTGGCGGTCCTTCGCGTCCTTGTGGTCGCCGGCGACGCCGACGGCGGCGTTCGTCGTGCAGTCCAACGGCGGCGTCTCGTTCCCGCCGTCTCCGGTCACGTCGAGATCGCTGGAGTCCTCGCTGTCGTCTACGTGACCGATGTCCGGTGACGCGGATCGCCTGTCCTCCGGCGCGGGCGTTCCCGCGCACGCTTCCGGCACGATGTTCCGGATGCTGAAGTTGCTCTTGAGAACAGCTCGAGGCGGCGGCGAGGCCGTAACCGTGTGCTGCTCCCCGGAACCTTCCATGTTCACCATACTATCCGACTCGTCGCACTCGGGATCTCGCGGAACGAGCTCGCTCTCGGCAGCACGGCACAATAAACGACGGTACACGTTATGGAATTTGTCACGACAACTGCAAACACACCACTCCGAGACTCTCGATGGGTAATATAACATGTACGTACGCGCGAGTGTCTTTACTTTCTGCGCCGAAAGCAGCTTTCTGAGCTGAAACTGGCTGCTTTCGGTAACTGCGATCGATGTATCCGGACCGAGCGGTGTCGCGTATCTGCCGTCATCCCCGCCACGCGGCGCATTTATAGCCTCGGCCCGGCCCCGCCCACGAGTCGCCCAGCGTATACTCGCGAGCCGGGATCCGACCAATCGGGCGCCGCCGCGGCCTGCCCTCCACCGGCGCGCTCCATTCGCCCCACCACGATGTTTTGCGGCCAATGTTTGACAGCAAACAGTGCAAACAACGCGGATTTACGGCGGGGGCAGGGATTTCGAAGGTGGCCGATCGGGCTCGAGCCCCGCGGCCGGTGGTGGGGAGCGCAGCCGCAAACTATACCTTTCGACTGCGAACCCGCATATACAAACAAATCCAAACGCCGATAGCTGGCTTTTCTCTACGCCCTCTTTACGCCGCGCGCGGGCGCGGTGCCGCACTACCGCTCGAGCCTCCGCGGGGACCGACGCCGACGGTGCTCGTCCACGCGTGAATACACCCAAACGAGACGAGGTAAATGCCCTTTGTTGTTCCTGCTCCAGCCGCTACCAATGGTCCTCGATCGAATCGTACAACAGTCGAAATGGATTCCACCCTACCGCTCCACGACTAGAGAAACGCACGCGAACTGGATCGCGTTAGCGACCGTTTCTTCGCGACATTTTTAACGAGGATACCAGGCGTGCGGTCTCGCATGCATTCCTACCCTCTATGTCTGTTAAAGATGGTTGTTGAAGTTAACTTTTCTCTAGGGTCAACAGCGATCCACGCGTCAGGCCCGTCGTTAGGTTCTCGTTTCGCGCAACTCTCAACACTGAATTCAGTTATAAATCGATAGGGCGCTGTAAATCGAAGGGCTGTATATGTACAAGTATAAGTATATGTACAAGTATAAGTATATGTACAAGTAGACATTTGGTGTTGGAAAAAGTTCTCCTGTAGGGAGGAATATTGTTTGTTGGACGCTGTGAAGCTACTTTTTTAGGAGGAAATCGGTTCGGTAGTATGGCAGGATTGTAGAAGAGGGTGAAGTACAGTATAGTCTCCATAAATGCGTCAATTTGTCTATGATAAGTGCAGGAAAATTGGTTCGATAATATGGCAGGATTGTAGAAGAGGGTCAAGTACAGTATAGTCTCCG
>NW_026534326.1:918341-922150 GCF_026225885.1 Hylaeus anthracinus | reverse complement strand
AGTCTCCGTAAATGCATCAATTTGTCTATGATAAGTGCAGGGAAATCGGTTCGGTAGTACGGCAGGATTGTAGAGGAGGGTCAAGTACAGTATAGTCTCCGTAAATGCGTCAATTTGTCAATGATAAGTCTCTGGGAGCGATATCGTAACGAGTGTTAACAATTCCCCGATTATTGCACGAATTCAAAAACAGAAGACGCGTAAAATATCTCAAATTATTTTTCGAAGCTTCCCTCGCAAGCTGAGAAATTATTTCACAATTGTCGCATGCGAAATGGATCGCATTATCGACCATTTCTCCGCGACATTTTTAACGAGGAAACCACGCGTGCGGTCTCGCATGCATTCCTACCCTCTATGTCTATCGAAGATGCTCGAAAATTAACTTTTCTCTTGGGTCAACAGCGATCCACGCGTCAGGTCCGTCGTTAGGTTCTCGTATCGCGCAACTCTGAACACTGAATTCAGTTATAAATCAATAGGGCGCTGTAAATCGAAGGGCTGTATATGTACAAGTATAAGTATATGTACAAGTAGAAATTTGGTGTTTGAAAAAGTTGGAAAAAGTTCTCCTGTAGGGAGAAATATTGTTTGTTGGACGCTGTGAAGCTACTTTTTTAGGAGGAAATCGGTTCGGTAGTACGGCAGGATTGTAGGAGAAGAGGGTCAAGTACAGTATAGTCTCCATAAATGCGTCAATTTGTCTATAATAAGTGCAGGAAAATTGGTTCGATAGTATGGCAGGATTGTAGAGGAGGGTCAAGTACAGTATAGTCTCCGTAAATGCGTCAATTTGTCTATGATAAGTGCAGGGAAATCGGTTCGGTAGTACGGCAAGATTGTAGAAGAGGGTCAAGTACAGTATAGTCTCCGTAAATGCGTCAATTTGTCAATGATAAGTCTCTGGGAGCGATATCGTAAGGAGTGTTAACAATTCCACGATTATTGCACGAATTCAAAAACAGGAGACGCGTAAAATATCTCAAATTATTTTTCGAAGCTTCCCTCGCAAGCTGAGAAATTCTTTCACAATTGTCGCGTGCGAAGTGGATCGCAACTGGCGAAATGAGTGTTTCCAGGGTGGTTTTAAGTCATGGTAACGCAATGACTCGGTGTTGCCGCGGACTAAGCCTCCTGTCGGGCGATACTTGTCCACGATAATTGTCGTCGATCGAATTCATTGTCGGTCGAAATCGACCGAAGTCGTTTTTTCATTCAACACGTTGAACGATGTTAACGTTCGCGCTAATTTTGCTGAGAATTTGTACAGGACTAACATTTCATTTCAGAATAATTTCAAACTATCCAAGATCTGCCACGGTAGGTCTGCAACATCAGAAATCAGTTATCCGGATTTATTTTCTTTGACACTTCAGAATACGTGTTTTAAACTCTTAGCGAAAAGTTCCGTCGTCCCGTACATAGGTGACGTGGCAGTTGACGTGTCCCTCGGCCAAAGTTGTTGAATCTGGAGTCGGTGAGAACCGTGTCGAGAACATTTGTATCCATGATTTCCATGAAAACTCTCCTGAAGGATGTCTCGGTGAGACAATGCTAACGCAACGATAAAAGTCTGTGGGCAAGGGTGTCCTGAACAGGAATAAATCAACTATTTAATATTAATTGTATTTTACTATTAATTACACGTAACTTTTATTCAATTTATTGAATATCGCTATTGGCTCTCATTTTTGCATCGTTACACTTGTCTTCCATAATTGCTACGCCTTTCTTAAAAATTACTATATTATCTTTATCGACTATCTTGGCTACTAAATTCCAGTCTGGTACATATAAAGCATCTTCAAGTTTTATGTTTCTTTCTCGATCGTTTTCCGTTTTCATATTTATACTTACAATGCCTTCGACACTTGCTGACGAGCTACTTGCTAAATTCAGTACTTCATTTTCGATTTCAGCTGCACATCCGCTATCCAGAATCCAATTATTCTCATTTTTGGCTGTCTCGCCACTTTCATTTATTTCTCCCACGCAGCCGAAGTGTGCGTCTTCGTCGACCACGTTGTTTGCATCTTGGGATTCATTTTTCGTATCGAATTGGTGCTTTGTTCCGCACTTCCGCGTGTCCCCTTCTTCTATATATAACAATTCATATCAAATTTATTAAATTTATTAAACTTATTAAATTTATTCAATTTATTAAATTTATTAAATTTATTAAATTTATTAAATTTATTATTATTCGCGTCACCGGGATTATTATATGCGCGATTTTTCGCTCTCCGACTCCCGTCTTGATCCCTTGAATTCTCTTTATTCTGTTTATCCTTCAAATATTTATTCTTCGGGTACTGTCTACTCGCGACAGCAACTAGAGCGTTCGATGCGTGACCGCTTTCAGGTTTTTCTTCTTCGTGCCTCGTATTCTTCCCGTACCTTCAAAATTTCCGGCCCTGGCAACTCGTCGAGGGTACTATTTATTCGATCTAGGAAACGTAGTGTACGATTATTCGGAGCGACAGCGACGCGTCCAAATTGAAACCGTTAACGGTGTAGCGACCACGCGTTGCGTTATTCGGTACATATTTTCCTATACACCGAATAGCGCGAAAAATTAGCAACTTAACCAAAATAGAAACCAAAATAGAAACCAAAATGGCTGTATAGAATCGTCGTTTGACCTACTACGCGTCTTGAAATTGCTCGGCAGGAGGAGAACCGACGCGTGCATCGTCCGAACGAAAAGGATCGCATCGATATCGTAATCGAACACATCCGACGCAGCTCGAGACGCGCATACCTACCCGAAGGGTACGAGGACGATATTTTCGGCGCGTAGCGATCGAGAAGAATGCCCTTTGGCGGGCTTAATGGCTTTCCCGCAACTAGCGTGTAAATTACGGATTTACGGGGGATCGGTCCAATAGGGGTGGGGAGGCGAGCGAGGGTCGGTTAATCCCGTCCGGGGAAATCGGATGAATTTTGCCTAGCGGCCATTGTTTCCCGTCATTGTGAACTAACAGGATTAATTCGTCGACGTCGAAGCGACGGTACGAGTTCTCGCCACCTGCGAGGACGACCGCGACCTTTTGCGATTCCATTGTCGCGATGGGGTTCTCCAAACCGCTGTCGCGATACCTGAACTCGTCGTCGCGAAAATCGGATTAGAAACGATACGTTCCATAGGTAGCTCCCTCCGAGGCTCCTTGGAGGCTCCTTGAACGTTCCTTGAACGTTCCTTGGAGGTTCCTTGGAGGTTCCTTGGAGGTCGCGACGTCGCCTGCGAATCAATGGCTGGAGAGGATAGAGTTTCGCGGATCGTTCCGTCGCGAGCAGTTTAAACGAGACGTCGCGTTTAGAGCGTTAACGCGGTTGCGGACGGTCGCTTACGGCGGCTCGATTGAGCCGTTCTGGTCGAGATCATAGCCACCTGTGAGTCCGATGCTCGGAAACGCGTCCGACCGCAACGTCGGCGCGTTTCATCTTCCGCGCACCCGTACCTATGCCATTTCCGATGCGTCTCGGACCGAAGATCGTTAATCCCGAAAAAGGCACCGTTGTCTCCCTCTGAACGTCCTCTCTCAGATCTCCCGTCTCTCGATGGGAAAACTGTCGGTGGTCGAGGGTAGAAAAAACACGGGACGCACGGGACGCGACACTTGTCGGGAAAAGGACTGTCCTTTCGTACGAGTATCGAAATCGACGGACCTTCGAAGAACCTTCGGATGCGGGATTCGTACAGGCGAACAAGAGGAACGCGCTGATCGAGTTCGACGCTCGGGAGAAGGGAACGAGGCTGTATAGAAAAGGAAAGAGGCTGTATAGAAGAGGAAAGAGGCTGTATAGAA
>NW_026534326.1:915918-918331 GCF_026225885.1 Hylaeus anthracinus | reverse complement strand
AGAGAGGCTGTATAGAAGAGGAAAGAGGCAGTATAGAAGAGGAAAGAAGCTGTATAGAAAAGGAAAGAGGCTGTATAGAAGAGGAAAGAAGCTGTATAGAAAAGGAAAGAAGCTGTATAGAAAAGAAGAGAGGCTGTATAGAAGAGAAAAGAGGCTGTATAGAAAAGGAAAGAGGCTGTATAGAAGAGGAAAGAGGCTGTATAGAAAAGGAGAGAGGCTGTATAGAAGAGGAAAGAGGCACGCTTCGAGTACATATCGAAGTATATATCTTATATACAGGGTGTAGGACGGGTGGTACAACCCAACAGGGGGTGATACTACATGTAAAAATAAGTCGAAAAAAAGGAATAAGATTTTTTCGTTCGACGCTTCGTTTTCGGGAAAATCGAGTTTGAACATTCTATGCAGTACGCGTGGCACTGGACTGTCTCCCCGAGCCATTGTTCGCTACAAGTTCACGACTCACTAATAAGGCGAACAATGATATGTACGCATATGTCAACAAGGACAGCACTTTGAACAGTTTATTCAATAATGTTACGTGATTATCGGTAGTAATGACAATAAAACTAATAAACATTAACATTTCTTATTTATAATACATATCTAAGCCTACAGGCGGTCCAGTGCCAAGCGTACTGCATAGAATGTTCAAACTCGATTTTCTCGAAAACGAAGCGTCGAACGAAAAAATGTTATTCCTTTTTTTCGACTTATTTTTACATGTAGTATCACCCCCTGTTGGGTTGTACCATCCGTCCTGCTACACCCTGTATATTGAGTAGATGTCGAAGTTGCCTTGTGTCTGTGTGCGTAGATCGAAAGTGCGTCCGTGCGAGAGAGAAGGGTATGAAAGTGATATAAGGGTATAAAAGTTTGTCCTCTTTGCGCACGCATAAAACGCGCGCATTAAATTACAAACAACGCCATCGATTACATTGATAATCGTTTCTATCGTTTCTATCGGCCTACCTGCCTGCGATATGCCTACCTATGAGTGCAACGCACTCGTGCGTATTAGACACATGCGCAAGTATCGCTTTTACGCACTTCTCTCTCGCAAACAGATTTTGGACAGACTTTCTGCCGTTCCTGCTCCGGTGTCTGTGCGCCGAAAGGAGGCACGTGACAAACGTGAAAAAGGGACGAGGAAGGACGGTGTCGTGGGGCCGTGGGTTTCGAGAAGAAGGCACCGGAGGAACCGGCGAACGTTTTTCGGCTCGGCCACGCCGGTAGGACATCTTTATACGAGCTGCTCGACCCCCTAGCGCGAAGACGTCGTCACCCCGTGGCGAACCATAGATTTAGTTGCATCTTTGCTTGCGCCCACCTTCGCGGCACTTTCGTACCTTCCGTGACGTCTCTAGCGACAGATTCAACCGTCTCGCGAACCTTTTACCCGGAGAAGCTTCTGGAGCTTCTAACTAGAACTTTATCTAATTCATAATCGCTACATTGTATTAGGATACTGTCGTACTTCGTAACGGTGTATATCGAAGTGAATAAATAAATAAATGAATTCCGGTCGTCGCGAACCTTCCACCCGAAGAAGCTTCAGAAGCTTCTGAAGCTTCGTTCATTTATTTATTTATTCATTTATTTATTTATTTATTCACTTCGATATATACCGTTACGAAATACGACAGTATCCTAATACAATGTAGCGATTATGAATTAGATTAAGTTAAAGTTAGACATAGTCAGATAAAGTAGCCAAACCACGAAACCAGCACCCAAAGAAAGGTAGAGTTTTAAAAAAAAATTGAAGGTACTTTGAAAGTTTGAAAGTAATTAAAAACACCTTTTGTAATTAAAAACACCGGTTTTCTGGACGCCGACTACTCCCATGGGATTAGCACTGTGCGCTTAGCTGCGCTTAGCTTCTGTGAGACAAATTCCCGAACGGGAGACTCGATGTCGTTGTTTTTATTTGGGAAACATAGTTGGACGCAGTTTCGGGCCATCGTGCGACGCGTTTCGCTCGTAGCCATCGCTGGACGAATAGTTCGTCACGGGCCGGGCGAGCGCGTCGAATCCTAGTCCCAGAACGTTCATTACTTCGTTATCGTAGAAGAAATTCGCATTCGTCACAGTTTCGGAGATCGGCTGACTCGTTATTTTCTTTCTTTATTTTTTTTTTCTTTTTTTTTTTTTTTGGTACCAGCATCGTCGAAGGCACACTTGTCGTCGACGTAATTCCTTAACGAGACGCGTAACGAACGGCTGCTTCGACGGAATGAAAATTGATGATTTCGACAGTGGACGAGTCTAGAGTTTGAGTTTGATCTGGTTCGAGTGGCGAGCGATAGACTCGGTCTATACGATTTCCGAACGACGCGTGTCGCGTTGCGAATATATTGCGAATGTATTGCGAATATTGCGAATATATTGCGAATATTGCGAATATATTGCG
>NW_026534326.1:915250-915908 GCF_026225885.1 Hylaeus anthracinus | reverse complement strand
TGCGAATATTGCGAATATATTGCGAATATTGCGAATATTGCGAATATATAGCGAATATTGCGAATATTGCGAATATTGCGAATATATTGTGAATATTGCGAATATTGCGAATATTGCGAATATTGCGAATATATTGCGAATATTGCGAATATTGCGAATATTGCGAATATATTGCGAATATTGCGAATATTGTGAATATATAGCGAATATTGCGAATATATTGCAAATATATTGCGAATATTGCGAATATTGCGAATATATTGCGAATATTGCGAATATATTGCGAATATATTGCGAATATTGCGAATATATTGCGAATATTGTGAATATATAGCGAATATTGCGAATATATTGCAAATATATTGCGAATATTGCGAATATTGCGAATATATTGCGAATATATTGCGAATATTGCGAATATTTCGAATATATTGCGAATATATTGCGAATATTGCGAATATTTCGAATATATTGCGAATATTGCGAATATTGCGAATATTGCGAATATTTCGAATATTTCAAATATATTGCGAATATTGCGAATATATTGCGAATATTGCAAATATTGCGAATATTTGGAATATTTCGAATATATTGCGAATATTGCGAATATATTGCGAATATTGCGAATATATTGCGAATATTGCGAATATTGCGA
>NW_026534326.1:913254-915240 GCF_026225885.1 Hylaeus anthracinus | reverse complement strand
GAATATTGCGAATATTGCGAATATTGCGAATATATTGCGAATATTGCAAATATATTGCGAATATTGCGAATATATTGCAAATATTGCAAATATTGCGAATATTGCAAATATATGGCGAATATTGCGAATATTGCGAATATATTGCGAATATTGCGAATATTGCGGAAATGTGTGGACGATGAAAACGCGAGTCGAGCGAGTGTTATGGACGAAGCGAACGGATCGGACAAACGTTTATACGAAGATCGGACAGCATGGTGTGAGCATGAGTCGTAGAAAGACCGTAAGAGGGATGCATTTCGAAAGCAGAAGTTAGGCAGTCGCGAGCCAACAAGCACGATGCGCACATCGATCGAGAAACCTATAAAAGTTTAAGCGCCAAAATCACTGCGGTGGAAAACGCGTACACGTGTCGCTCGACTCGCGTTTTTTTCGTTTTCCATTCGTTCGTTTTTTCCTTTTTTTTGTTTTCGCGACAACGAACATCTGAAATCTTTCACGACATCGCTGCGAAGTATCGTACATCCGCCTCTTCGGTCGCGCGTAAATTGTCATTTTGGGTATTGGGCGAAGGGCGCGCGCGAACTTGTAACACGAACTGCCGCGACGAATCGCGGGTAGCCTGTGCACTCATTACGTCATTATTGGAAGAGTGCGACTCAGGTCGTAGCGTTACCGTCGCCGCTCCGGGACGTCGGCTTCCAGCGGCGCGTTCCTCGCCTTCCGTTTCTCGGCTCGGCGTCCTCGGTCGTTCCTTTTCACGGCATGGGAAATCGGTTTTCCGGAGCGTTTCCATTATTTCATCCCGTTGTCGAGCAGCCGCCTTTACGGGGCCCGATGCGACGCGCGGCGCGGGCGGGCGACGCGCAGGTACCGAGAAATGGACCAACAAACGGCTCTATTTGCTCAACAAAGCGGGCTGGCGTCGCGACGGCTTTCAGCGTTAGTCAGCCGCTGTTGAATACGCCTGCGACTCCGCGATCACGATTCGACCACGTGGCCGCAGACATGGGTCGTGAATCGATTCGCGTCCTAATTATTCTCGGTCGATCGCGACGCTCTCCTTTCGCGACAACGAACATCTGAAATCTTTCGTGACATCGCTGCGAAGTATCCTATACATCCGCCGCTTCGGTCGTTTGGAAATTGTGAGTCTTCGATTCCGAAAAAGTTGATGTTCTCGAGAGTCGCGAGCGGGGTCCCGTTGGGTAGATTTAGGTTGCTTAGAATCGAAGGATCGTTCTAGACTCGTGGAAACGTCGACGAGTACGTAAAAAGCGTTTCGTGAAAATTTAGTTACTTATTAATAGACATTGCGGTTTTTTTTTAATTTTGTGATTCTAATGTCTGATTCGAAGTTTGCCGACCAAGTAATTCATAAATATCAAGTATCAGGAAAATCTAATAGCTTTTTAATTCATGTACATGTCGGCCATTTTGAATTTTGCAATTCTAATGTCAGATTCGAAGTTTGTCGCTCAGATAATTCATAAATATCAAGTATCACGAAAATCTAATATCTTTTTAATTCATGTACATGTCGGCCATTTTGAATTTTGCAATTCTAATGTCAGATTCGAAGTTTGCCGACCAAGTAATTCATAAATATCAAGTATCACGAAAATCTAATAACTTTTTAATTCATGTACATGTCGGCCATTTTGAATTTTGCAATTTGATGTCAGATTCGAAGTTTGCCGCCCAAATAATTCATAAATACAAAGTTTCATGAAAATCTAATAACTTTTTAATTCATATACATGTCGGCCATTTTGAATTTTGCAATTTGATGTCAGATTCGAAGTTTGTCGCTCAGATAATTCATAAATATTAAGTATCACGAAAATCTAATAACTTTTTAATTCATATACATGTCAGCCATATTGAATTTAAGAATTTAATGTCAGATTCAAAATTTGCTGCCCAAATAACTAAAAAATACCAAGTATCACGAAAATCTAATAACTTTTTAGAATACATGTCGGC
>NW_026534326.1:909936-913244 GCF_026225885.1 Hylaeus anthracinus | reverse complement strand
AAATTCAAAGTTTGTCCCCCAAATAACCAAAAACTACCAAGTATCATAAAAATCTAATAACTTTTTAAAATACATGTCGGCCATATTGAATTTCAGAATTTAATGTCAGATTCAAAATTAGCTGCTCAAATAATTCATAAATATCAAGTTTCACGAATATCTAGTATCTCTTAAATATACATGTCGGCCATATTGAATTTCAGAATTTAATGTCAGATTCGAAGTTTGCTGCACAAATAACTCATAAATGCCAAATTTCATGAAAATCTAGAATCGTATAAATATAAATGTCGGCCATATTGAATTTTGCAATTCTGTTGTCAGATTCAAAATTTGCTGCTCAAATAACTAAAAACTACCAAGTATCACGAAAATCTAATAACTTCTTAAACACACACGTCGGCCATCTTGAATTTTGCAATTCTGCTACCATATTTCTAACCCGCGTCCCGAATAACTGAAAACCACCAACGTTCAAGATTCGAGAACTCCATCCAATATCCACCAAATTCTTGGCCATCCAGTGTTGCGCCGCGAGTCAAAGGGATAATCCGTGGTGCTGGTCGTGAACGCCTTTGCCGAACGTCACGAGATAAACTTCTGTTTGCGGACAGCGCGCAGCTCGGCTGCGCGACGCGTCGCGTCGCCAAGAACGACTGTTTTCATGGTTCCGCGATCACGCGGTCAGCAAGTCAAACGGATCATCTTCGGCCGGAGCGTCTCGAGAAACGAAAGCGTCGAAAAACCATGGAAATCCGTGGATCCGTGATCCTTAAGCCAGCCGCAGCGGCGCGAGACTTGTCCGGAGAATAAAAGACGGAAATAAGATAAACCAGCTAATCTTCCAGCGAGAGGACGGGACTTCGGACACGGAGATGATCCTCCGGACGGGTCGGGAGAACGGGTTGGAGAGACCTCGAAAAAAGCCACCGATAGACGGCCGAAATTTCTGAAAAAAGTCAAGCGGACTCAAACGCTTAAGCGACGTCGATCCTATGTACTCGGATAATCCGGCGCGCAGTCAGAGCGCTTTATAAAAATAATACTCCGGAGGTGTGGTATAGGAGAGGTCTGTTGTCTGGTTGCTTCGAGTTGTCATCTATACACGAGCTTTTGCGACCTTTTGTAAGAATTACCGAGAATTACAGAGAATTACCGAGCTTTTATTCGCTTTCCTATCGAACGCAAGTCAAGGAATGGCCGGATGATCGGATCTCCGGAAGAAATCCACAACCCTTTCGCTCTAAGCTGGTTACGCGTTAAAGTCAAGCGTTTACTACGCCGCTGCTTCTTGGTAAAAATAACAGAACCGTCGCGACTGCTCGTTTCTCTCGAGTTTGGTCTGTGGGCCACACTAGACGCTTAGCCTTGATGAACTCTATTGACGGACAAAGCACTTAAAACGAGTCTCGTTGAGGCTATAAAACGATTGATTCTAATGTAGCCAACCGGCTTGACGAAAGAAAGCCGATATTTGCACGCACAAAAGATGGATCATGGAATGTCGTCCGACTAAGTGATTCAATTCGCTCAACGTCCGGCAACACATCGTATTCCGTCGCGTCTCTATCGTTTCAACGTACGAAACACTGTTCGAGAAACTCATCGATGATTTTCTGTCGCGAGAATCCATCGTTTGCGCGTTTCGAGCGCTACGCAACCGAATTAGGGCCGGTACCTTCGCGGTTACGACGCGAACACGATTCCGGATCGCGGTAAGGTCTCGCGTTTCTCTTCTCAGAGGGTATCGATAATTGGCGTTCGGTTACGTCGATAAAAATATACCGTGGCACCGTTTCCCGCGATTTATGTCTATGTACATCCGCGCATCTCTAACTGGTGTCAATATTTATAGCGTGCCATTAATTCCGAAACGGAATCGGCTTCGCCTCGATACCGGACACTTTTTCCGTTGATCGATGCATCCACGGGAGCAACACCTACGTACGGAAGAGAGAGACAGTAGCAAGACAGAGCGAGAGAAGGATAGTGAGCACTGTTTTAAGAATGAAAGAAGGTGAGAATAACTATAAACGGTTCGAGGCGCAGAAAATACGCTTTTTTTTTAGCAGATCGATAGATTCCGTCGTCGTAACGGAAAAACGTGGAGGAAATACCGAGTCTGTACCTATACGTAGGTGGGCTGGTTCAGCGAGACACCCTGTATACGAAGAAGAAACAAGGACCCATTGAATCCGGCCACGACGAAAAACAGAATTGTATCTTTCGAAACATCGTTCGCCGCTTCTACGCGCGCGGATATCGAGTTACTCCGCTGCTGGAGTGTTTCGGTAGTTACAAAAGCGGCGAGTTTGTAGGAAAGCGTTCGTTATGGGAGCGCGGAAAGAGCCGCGGAATAGAGACGTTCCACGGGAAAGAGGAAAGAACGTGAGGCCAGGGGCGTGAATACCGAGGTGATTGGTTAAAGAGGAAGCCATCGCTTTGCTGAGGTTTAATACGATTCTCTGGTTCTGAAGTTACAGGACAAGCGAGCCGCCACAATGACCCCACTCGGCGAATACATTGGTATACGGTTAGCTACATCCTGCTGCGGATCTCAGGAAAAGGGAACGCGGTCGTGCGCCTTTTTCGTCCGAAATGGCCGGTTCGGCGTCAATAGGAAACGAATGGCACCGGGAATGACAACGGAAGATCGAGTCGTTAAGTTCCTAGGCGTCGCGCGTACACAATTCCTACCTTCGAGTCCCCGGGATGGAGGTTCCATCATGGAACACGCGTTTGCTACAATAGAAAATCGTCTATGCATAGACCAGACGTCGCCGCGACTTTGTCCTCGTTTACTTCCGACGATAAACGTATTCTTACCGCGACCGGTCAAATGGTCGATGTTATTTTTAATATAGAATGAAGATAATAGTTAATTTAACGGTATACAAGTATAGTTTTTCTTTTTCATTGAGAGGACTAGAATGTACTTCTCTTCAGTCTCACTGTATTTGTTTAGAAATAGACTTCTCGATTGTGCATTTTCCGTCTACGGTAAAGTCTTCCATAAATGCACAAACTCGGGACCGAACCAGTGAGGTTAGGAATACAGTTAGAATATTTTTGGGACACTGTATAAATTGTTCTACATACCGGTTAAATGGCCCGTCGTGATGGGTGAGACTGATTGCAATTTTTTCTCGGAAAATAAACAATAAGAGAAGAGATAAATATTGACAAGTATATTAACATGTATATTTGTGAAGTTCAAAGGCGATTCAATTAAGTTCTATATATGGAAATTCTAAAGTCTCTATAAATGCACAAACTATGGAAATTCCAAAGTCTCTATAAATGCACAA
>NW_026534326.1:906705-909926 GCF_026225885.1 Hylaeus anthracinus | reverse complement strand
AAATTCCAAAGTCTCCATAAATGCACAAACTATGGAAATTCCAAAGTTTTCTTAATGCACAAAGTATGGAAATTCCAAAATCTCCATAAATGCACAAACTCGGGACCAGTGATGCCAGGACTACAGTTACAACATTTTTGGAACGCTCTGTATAAATCGTTCTACATACCGGTCAAATGACCGGTCGTGATAAATGAGACAGATTGCAATTTTTCCTCAGAAAATAAGCAATAAGAAAAGAGATAAATATTGACAGATATATTAACATGTACATTCGTGAAGTTCAAAGGCGATTCATTTACGTTCTATATATGGAAATTCCAAAGTCTCCATAAATGCACAAACTATGGAAATTCCAAAGTTTCCACAAATGCACAAACTATGGAAATTCCAAAGTCTCCATAAATGTACAAACTATGGAAATTCCAAAGTCTCCATAAATGCACAAACTATGAAAATTCCAAAGTCTCCATAAATGTACAAACTATGGAAATTCCAAAGTCTCCATAAATGTACAAACTATGGAAATTCCAAAGTCTCCATAAATGCACAAACTATGGAGATTCCAAAGTCTCCATAAATGCACAAACTACGGAAATTCCAAAGTCTCCATAAATGCACAAACTACGGAAAATCCAAAGTCTCCATAAATGCACAAACTACGGAAATTCCAAAGTCTCCATAAATGCACAAACTATGGAAATTCCAAAGTCCCCATAAATGTACAAACTATGGAAATTCCAAAGTCTCCATAAATGCACAAACTATGGAAATTCCAAAGTTTCCATAAATGCACTAACTCGAAACACTGTATAAACCGTTCTACATACTGGTCAAACGACCGGTCGTGATAGGTGACACAGATTGCAATTTTTCCTCAGAAAATAAACAATAAGAGAAGAGATAAATATTGACAAATATATTAACATGTACATTCGTGAAGTTCGAAGGCGATTCAATTACGTAACAATAGCGTTAATATTCACGTCGACTGTATCTGGAATGAACTCGATTCGAAGTACCTAATCGCGTTGCACTCGTAGAGCTCAGCTTCTAATCTCGTTAAGTAACGTCTACGTCCGTCCATTCGGCGCGAAATCTGTCTCGAATAACAATCGGCGACTATCGCTTCGCCGGCCGCGTAAAAATAAACTAAAACATACGCGGCGGTTTATTCAATCCAACCGCGTGTTTACACGAAACCGAACGGAACGTTCGAGTCCTTTCGAGTATTTCTCGGATAGAGCGTACGTCGCCAACGCTCGCGACCTCACTTTTCTAATCGACTGTAAATATACATACGCTTCGCGTTTCTTAACCACCGAACACTGCTGGCTTTAATTTCCAATGAAGTCGGACAACCGCCACAGTTTCCTTTTTTTTTTTCGCTCGTACATGTTCGCAACGGGCGATCGAGGGTACTCGGGAGCCTCGAGATGCGGCGAAAAAGTGGAGAGAAGAGAAGGCTCACGTTGGTGACTCGCGGTCGGTCGGTGGCGGTTCAAAGCGCCGGCGTGTTTTGTTAACATCTCCGAAAACAAAGTGTAAACTAACTAGACGTCCATACGATGTTTACTCAGCACCGAGAAGCTCGCCGCGCGAGGCAGTCGAGACGTATACGTTCCCTCCCGCCGCAATAACAACGCTTCTTGCATCTTTTTATCGCGAGTCGCGTCATCGTGTTCCCTCGATTTCTTAACCTGTCCAGTAACACGATCCCGTTCGTTAACCGCGCTCGCGAGACGCGTAACGAGCATTCGAAAATAGTTATCCCGCCGCGTCGCAATCATACCGACGTGGAAGGAAATCGTTGGAAACTTTGACGAAGGGACCGCGAGAGGTCAAAGGTCGAAGGAGAGGGAAGTACGAGGAAAAAGGAGGGCTGGTGCTCGTCAGTTGGTACACCGAAGCGAACTTAGAGGCGAGAACCTTCCAGGAAGCTGCTCGACCAGCGTTATTGGATCGGACGAATTCTTGGCGAGAAAAAAGGGAAGCGATCGGAGCAGGCCATGCCGACGATAAACAAACTGCTCCGAGGGGCCAACTTGCTCGGATCTTTGAAGCTCCGCCGTTGATTAAATCCAGTAGGCGAACGCCAGCCAGTCGAATCGTCGATGCTCCGGAACACAATTAGAACATGAATCGATTCCAGAAATATCGACACTGGTTCCTTCGAAATATTCTCGGAAGCAAGCGACGCGTTTTAAGTCTCCTTAAATGCACAACATCGGGACCGGACTCGTTTCTCATACAATCCATATATTTCCTCACGTTTCGCCGAGGAGCTTCGAATGTAGGACAGCGAATAGAGAAGAACGGAGCGAAAACGATAGGATAATAAAAAATGTTTCATCTCTGCATTCGAGACTTTACCGTAATTTTAATTCGTGGTTGTGTTAATTTCCTCGCAAGAGAAGACCTCGCGTCCTTGTCCATTTCCGGTTGTTCGCGCAGCAGGACGAGGCTACAGGATACAATCGATGCAGAAGCGTTCGGGATGGTCGTCGAATATCAATGCGAAACGTCCTCGAACGTCTTGTTGGTTCGTTGGCAAACGGTGGTCCTGTCCCTTCGGCCTCTTGGCGCAGCAGGATCGCGTGGATTCACTATAGAGACACGCTAGGAACGCCTCTTCCCGCTGACAGCTCGATTATCGCACTCGACGCGTGCTTTCGAACCTTTTTCCACGTGTTTCATTCCTCCTTCCGCTAAATTGCGAACGATACAAATCGCGTACCTGAAACGGTTGGCGTTAGAAAGGGAACAAGAGGAAGAAGGAAAGTCGCGAGTTGAACTATTCGATATAATTGAATATGGAAGAAATAGAAATCGTTTCGTACTTTTAAGCAACTTTGGTCATTTTTACTGCAAGTAGTTGTTAATTTTGCTATGAAGAGGTCATTTAACGTGATCTGATGTAAAGGGAATAGAAATTTAATATACTATTCGATATAATTGAATATGGAAGAAATAGAAGTTATTTCATACTTTTAAGCAATTACGTCTAGAACTGATAGGCATTCGCATCAATCAACTAGAAATTATTTCATACCTTTTAGTCCAGTTTTAATATCTTTTCTAAGCAGGATATATATTTTTTCTAAGCAGGCTATATATCTTTTCTAAGCAGGCTGTATATTTTTTCTAAGCAAGCTGTATATTTTTTCTAAGCAAGCTATATATTTTTTCTAAGCATGATATATATTTTTTCTAAGCAGGCT
>NW_026534326.1:904899-906695 GCF_026225885.1 Hylaeus anthracinus | reverse complement strand
TTTTCTAAGCAGGCTGTATATTTTTTCTAAGCAGTCTGTATATTTTTTCTAAGCAGGCTGTATATTTTTTCTAATCAGGCTATATATTTTTTCTAAGCAGGCTGTATATTTTTTCTCCAAAAATTATTTTATTTCATTCCTTTTAGCGGCAACGTACAATCAATAGGTTTCACGCAATAGCGATAGGTATGAGCAATATACAGGGTGTCCCAAAAATGTTGGAGGTCGATTTCTTTTGCCGGGTTACAATAAAAGAATAGAAATTTTGCGACAACAGTAGTCACAAACGATAGAAAAATTCGTGCATTTCATTTAGAAAGTCTGGCGACAGACATTAAGGGAAATAAAAAACAAAAAAGAATATACACATAGAATCGAGCGAGCTCCTTCTCTTCGAAGTCGGTTAAAGATCGAATTCTCGTAGGAAAGAGACGCGAGTAGAACTAGATGCGATAAAAGATTCGCGTACACAAGAATATTTCGAGAACGGTGCCAGATACAAAAAAAAAACGATTCCCTGGGAAAAGATATTCTTCGATACAAAGGCAATCACGGAGCATTCATCTCTGCATGCAAATCACGCTCCCAAAGCCCTCTTTCTATTTAAAAATCCCTTCACTCGTTGATCCATCATCTCTACGGCAACAAGGTCTCGAATCACCCTCTGGAACGCCTGCGATTCAGACAACGTCTGCTTCTCTTCACGGTTTTCGTGCCACTTCGAGCCACTTTGTACCGGTTGTCTCCGCGCCCTGTAACATTTACTTTCTATTCGTTGTCCTAATCTCTCTCGTAAATAAACAGTAATCGCGCGCACCGTTTCGGAAAGGAAACATTTCCGGTCCACGGTTCACACGAATCCTTTCGGTCGTTGGGGTCGATAGAGCACGGTGTGGTCTACTATTTTAGAAACACCGTGCACGATGTACGCGGTTCGGAAATGTGTTTCACGTTTTCGTCGGTATCGCGACAAATCCCTTGGATCTATCACCGAGTCGATATTTTCCACCTTGTTCGAAAAACGAGACGACTGCTTCGACGAAGAAGAAGAAGAAGAAGAAGAAACAAGACGCCTGCTTCGAAGAAGAAGAAGAAGGAGGAGGAGGATGCTCGAGATCGATACGAGGAAAAGCAAACTCGGTATTTGTTCTTTAAACATGCGAGTGTCGATATAAATACTCCAAAACCTACCGGCCAACTAATTAGTTTACGTTAGTCTCTAATCTTTCTGTTCGCACGTCCTCCGCTGTTTAATTTAGGTCGTCGAAGGAATTTTCTGGAATCGTCGCACGGTGGAAGTTTTCGAAATAACGATTTAGCGATGGGTGTCGGTGTCGGCGACAGTGTCGTTGTCGCGTGCTCGCATTTCTCGTGGAGACCACGCGGCGAGCTTACACCCTCGTCCTATAATGTAGGCATCGGCCTCATTAAGGGGATCAGCTGCGGCGTATTGTCGACGCTAACAAGCGCTAAATAGAGTACCGAGTGAAATCCTGTGGCGACACCGAATCTCCGCACACGGATAGGCACGGACAATTACGAGTATTGTCGGGCGACAGCTTTCGCGAAACCTGGACGATTCGAGGAAAAGCTTCTCCGAAATTTCGACTCTCAGACGGGCCAATTTTCGAAAGAAGCGATCGGTCGATTTTCAATTAGTGAAATCGTTACGTGTGATGTTAATCTGTAATTTTCTATGTAGGTATACAGGGTGTCCCAAAAGTCGGGGAGGAGCCGGAAGAGAAAACACCGACCAATCAGAGCGCGCGTAGACCGTTCGAGCGGCCGCGCTCATT
>NW_026534326.1:902012-904889 GCF_026225885.1 Hylaeus anthracinus | reverse complement strand
GAGCGCTGCATCGGCATCCTCGCGCTCTGATTGGTCGGGGTTTTCTCTTAATATCTCCTTAACGAAGCCTCGGAGAACATTTTCGCTAAGGAAAAAGTTGTTTCAAATCACCTCCACTCTGTATATACAGGGTGTCCCAAAAACGTTGTAACACCTTGAAAGAGGTGGTCCGGGAGGTGATTTGAAACAACTTTTTCCTTAGCGAAAATGTTGTCGGAGGCTTCGTTAAGGAGATATTAAGAGAAAACCCCGACCAATCAGAGCGCGCGTAGACCGTTCGAGCGACCGCGGTAGCGAAGGCTACGCGCTAGCCGGCCGCGCTCATTGGCTACCGCGAGCGCTGCATCGGCATCCTCGCGCTCCGATTGGTCGGGGTTTTCTCTTAATATCTCCGTAACGAAGCCCCATCCGACATTTTTGCAAAGGAAATTGTTGTTCAGAATCGTCTCAGCTACCCCCTCCCCCCCTCCCCCCATTTCCGGCTCCTCCCCGACTTTTGGGACACCCTGTATATATTTTTCGAATTACACATGTACCATTTTCTACGACTTTTCCACCTTTCAAGGGATGCACACGTGTTAATTCTTTCCAACCGTTCCTATATAAACAGACGTGTGTACCACCTACCAAAAATCGCCACGAACATTCCGGACAAACTAATAGAAACAAATAGAAACTCGATGAATCTCCTAGTAGCAGTAGTAGAAGAGAAGTAGAACCTCGAGGAACCGAACTCGGTGGATATTTGACTGTCTCCGTCGCTAGCTCGCCTCGTTATCGGTTTTTTTCTCCGTGCTGAAACGAGAAGCTGGCATCGGAACGTCGTTATAACGCGAGGCGTCCACTTTTCCGTTTCCAGGCCGCGGCCGAAGCGACGTCGACGTCCGTACGTCGCTCTTGGCGCTCTCACCCTTCCCCTTGTCCGCGGTCGGTCCTTGTGTTCTGCAAATAAAGCTCTCCCGGAAACAAACAGGGACAAACTGCACTCGCAGCGGGCAAATTGACACCCCGGCCGGACACGTACCGTGTCGGAACCGTGACTCTCCCGATTCGATCGCGTCCGATCCACTTTTCTCCCTTGTTTAACGACCAAATGGCGCGCGCTACCTTCCCAATCGCTACCACGCTAATCCACGAATAATCCTTCGCGATACGATTCCTCCAGCCGTGGAAAGAATACGACAGATGAGAAGCAACAGTAGGAGCGTAACGCTATCGTTATTATTCGATGTTACGTCGCGTATCCAACATATTTCGCATCCGTGGTCTACCGACGAGCGTCCACGCACCGAAACAGCGGAACCCTTCGTAAGAGCGAAAGCTCGATAGAGACGAAATTCGGTATCGACGACGCGACGCGATGTACAGACTTGTAAAGTGATAGTCACGTGGCGGACAGTGATACAATATCAGAACACGATTCGCCACGTGTCGCGCGACGCCAGTACTGCAACAGCACTCTCGTTTTATTATAATACGGCTCACCCTTGTTCGTCTCCCCACCGATCATAATCGCATTTGGCTTCTGCCTTTCACACAAAAATCGCGTCCGAACACAAATCACGTTACGAGCTTCTATAGCGCGCGACGGATACGACCATCACGCGCTCCTCGTTACCTATCTTTATTATTTTTACTTTTACTCGTCGGAACATCGTCCTAATTGCGCTGCGGAACATTTTGCCATATTTCGTCGTTTCTTTCCTATATCATTTCCTATATAATTTATTTCCCGTTCGAGATCGCTTCTCGGAGGTCGAGTAAAGGGAAGGAAGACGTCTACGAGCTACGATCCGAGCAATTTGTGCGAGGGTCTCGTGAAAAGTGGTCGCCGGCCGTGGAAACACGTTGAGAGTGAAAGCGACGAATGGACGACACCGCACCTTTCCGGAATTGACCCATAAACCCGCGTTCCATGATTTACCATCCCCGGAGACAGCAGCCGAAAGGAATACTCGGCGCGAGTGCTCGGTCGACGTTCAATGCATCTGCGGCCGCAAATTTCCAAAACATCGTGCAACCACGGCAAAATCGCGTCGACGAATATTTATTTCCAACCTACCGCGGTTCCGTGGCTTCGACCCTCCATAAATTTTCCTTAATTTCAACCGAACGTTCCAAACCGATCCCTCTACCTTGCTCCAAGGGTACGCTTGTCGCGCGACGCATCTACGATCGCAATTTTCCGTAATTTTATCCGCTGGCGTACGAGAAGATTGCGTTCCACATTCTGATATCATGAAAGGGCCGTCGACCAAAGATCCCACGACCACCCGAACGAGACCCGCATCTTGACATCCGCTTGTACGCCGTTTAGCAATAATTTACTCGAGGTCGTCACGGAACACCGCCGAAAAACTCCGAGTGCTGTGTGTCCGTTGACGCAGAGATCAGGCTTTAATCCCACGGGTATATTGTTGTCCGATCGTTCGTTATTGTCGTTCGTTATTGTCGTTCGTATTTACGCGCCAAAATTGCGCCGGCGTAAATACGCCCGTATGAACCCAGGTAATAGTCGTAACCCGGACAATGATATCGATACGTGGTTTCTTTCTTTTTCCATTTCCCGCGCCGCGACGTGTACTTCACGCGCACCTTTTAATTTCAGTTGGACACCGCAGTTGAACGGTGCGTAACGTAATCGACTGCCACGCTGAGATTCCGGGTTAGGTCTGGGTAGGTCTGGGTTAGGTTTGGTCCGGGTTAGGTCTGGGTTAGGTCTGGGTAGGTCTGGGTTAGGTTTGATCTGGGTTAGGTCTGGGTTTGGTCTGGGTAGGTCTGGGTTAGGTTTGGGTTAGGTTTGGTCTGGGTTAGGTCTGGGTTAGATTTCGTCTGGGTTAGGTCTGGGTTAGGTCTGGGTAGGTCTGGGTTAGGTTT
>NW_026534326.1:901584-902002 GCF_026225885.1 Hylaeus anthracinus | reverse complement strand
TCTGGGTTAGGTCTGGGTAGGTCTGGGTTAGGTTTGGTCTGGGTTAGATTTGGTCTGGGTTAGGTCTGGGTTAGATCTGGGAAGGTCTAGGTTAGGTTTGGTCTGGGTTAGGTCTGGGTTGGATTTGGTCTGGGTTAGATTTGGTCTGGGTTAGATTTGGTCTGGGTTAGATTTGGTCTGGGTTAGGTCTGGGTTAGGTCTGGGAAGGTCTAGGTTAGGTTTGGTCTGGGTTAGGTCTGGGTTGGATTTGGTCTGGGTTAGATTTGGTCTGGGTTAGGTCTGGGTTAGGTCTGGGTAGTTCTGGGTTAGGTCTGGGTTAGGTCTGGGTAGTTCGGGGTTAGGTCTGGGTTAGGTTTCTCCCTTTCTCCATTCCGTTCCCCGCGACGTGTACTTGACGCGTACCTTTCAATTTCAGTCG
>NW_026534326.1:891504-901574 GCF_026225885.1 Hylaeus anthracinus | reverse complement strand
CCGTTCCCCGCGACGTGTACTTGACGCGTACCTTTCAATTTCAGTCGTAACACCGCAACGGTGCGTAACGTAATCGACTGCCACACTGTTCCGGTTTCTCATGGTTAGGCCAGCGAATCCAATGAAATCTCGAAAAGCCTATAGCATGAGATGCGTAACAGAGAAGCGCGAAAACACTCAGGTGAGAGGTATATCTTCAAAGTTCGGCCGCGCCTTTAAAGCACGAGATACAGTAAACTACAGAGTACAGTTTACGAGTTGGAGCTTTATTAATCGCGTCCCCGAAATTCCACGAGGCGTTCCCAGGGTCGTTGGGTTAAGAGGAAGACGGATAGAAGAGAAGACGTTATATTCAAGTCGGAGACATTGACGAATACGCGCCTACACCTGACAAATCGTAGGATTAGATACTTTTCTTCCAACCCCTACGAGAATCTGAAACGACGTTTTCCGTTCCATCGGCTCCAAACCATTCCTTTGTTCCCGCCGCGCGTTTCTTTCTATCATCGTAATCACAAGCGTCGAGTACGCTCGACTCTTGTTTGAAGACTCGACGTTCGTATACCAAAGCCGATTGAAACGCTGCGAAAGCGTCGAAAACGAAACACTCGTGACTAATCACGGTCAGCTACCGAAATTTTCAACAACCACTGACGACCGAGTAATCCAGATGCTCTACGGATCTCCCCATTTTTTCTATTATCCCTCTGGGTCGTCCTTAGACGGTGGTAGTTGCTCGCTTTCTCGAACGTCGTGCGGAGAACCGAAAATCGGCTACCGGCTTTTTCGAATTCGCCTTTCTACCGTGATTTACGAATCCTCACGGCCCGAGTCGGTTGTGCGTGTCTTCTAGGTCGGTCGCGGACGAGCGAGAAGGATGGAAGACACGACCGACCGCTGGAAAGAGCGAGAAAAGAGAGAGAGGACGAGAGTTTTGGTGCACGTTGCGAGAGCAAGGAAGAGGATTTCGGAAATGACTTCGAGACGAGGAAGATAAAGGCTCGTCGAGAGGCGACGACTCTTGTTCCGTCGCGTTTTTCCTCGTCTAATACAGCCAGGGTGGCTGAGCCACCCCATCGGCATAGGGATAGGCGCTCGGTTGGCGTTGGCGTCGGGATCGAGGCTCGCCACAACAATTTCTCTGTTCAACGATGTAGGTTACCGAGACCAGGCTTTCAGGGACCTTTTAGCCTAGTGGTTTACTGCCCTACAATAAATCAATTGCTACCGGCTGACCGACGAGTCCGCGC
Source organism: Hylaeus anthracinus (assembly GCF_026225885.1). Classification (NCBI taxonomy): domain Eukaryota; kingdom Metazoa; phylum Arthropoda; class Insecta; order Hymenoptera; family Colletidae; genus Hylaeus; species Hylaeus anthracinus. The sequence goes on along the minus strand of NW_026534326.1, from coordinate 900,324 downwards.
GCGGTTCACCCTCCGAGGATCTTTTCGAAAGTTCGTCTGTCGTCGAGGTCGAGCTGCTCACTTTTTCCTTCCTCTCCGACCGGGTTTCCAACCGAAAACGGCGCGGGTCTTTCGACGCATTCGAACATGATCGTACAACCTACGAGCGTGATCTTACAACCTACGAACGTAATCTCGCAACCCTGTTGTCGGCTAGATAGTAAAGCTGTAAACTACTCAACTAGCAATCTCGTCAGTTATGCCATCTGCTCGTAACGGTGGCGATCGATTGCACGCTTTCATTGTTTATATCGTATTTATATAGTATTTGTATCGACTATTCAGGACTTCTCGGAACCGGTGGCCCGGAACTAGCGTTGAGCCGTTGTTTGGAAAGCGACCTGCTGCAAAGGGTTGTTGAAAGCGATACGTAATAAAAATCGACGATTCTCGATCGTCTCATCGTGCGGCGCCTGTAAGACTCGAAATATATTCAAGTCTTAATACTTAATCTGTATCTCGAAAATTCAATTGTTTATGAAACTGGCTTTCTCCATCCTTAAATTACAGTCTATAGTGTGCGTCTCGACGCTTGCAGAACTGGATTTCGATGTCTCTGCATTCGATGGTGATGATAAACTATTTTACAATGTTTTTTTTTTTAACCTTGTTGCTATTATAAACTGCATGCTCGAAATCGTGATCCTAGATGAAAGAGAAAAAACAAAGGCAGATTTTTGTTCTACGCCGATGTAGCTTCGGTGCGAACTACGCTCGTGCCCGTGGCGAAATTATGGTTCGCGCCAATACTGTATCGATATAGAACAAGAAACTGTCTTCGCTACGGGCACAGCTTCGGATAAATGCTTCGGAACAAGGATCTATGTGACGTCACACGGGGATTAAAGTAACAACGAAACTTTGTCGTCGAGTCTGTGGTATATATTTTGAAATATTCGATTTAAATCATCGTGTTGTTTCTTTGTAATTTGTTTCCGTTTAATGAATGCCAAAAACGATACACGGACGTCAACAGTAATTTGTTTACAATTATTTATTGTAAACACTGCTCGGCGATCGAACTCCTGGGCACCGCAAGGGGTATACCTCGCAGCGATGATTTCAGTGCATTCATGGTAGACATATCTGTGCATTTATCGTAGACATATCTGTGCATTTATGGTAGACATATCTGTGCATTCATGGTAGACATATCTGTGCATTTATGGTAGACATATCTGTGCATTTATGGTAGACATATCTGTGCATTCATGGAGACCTTACCGTACCTTTTCGTAAAGCGCGATCGATCCCGCGTGGATTTTGGCGAGTAGTTGGACAACTCGACGGCAATGATCGAAATTATTGGTACGAAATAAAATAGTTTCTAGAAATATCATCTTGTGACGTCACATGAGAACATCTTTCCGCGTTGTCTTCACTTCGATTCGTAGATCCGTGTATACGGACCCTTCTTTACGAGTACCGTACGGCCGAAAGTGTCCTGAAAGAATTTAATCGAGGTAACCTCGTTCGTCCATCACTGGAATCATTTTCTTCGCGAGCTTCGCCGCGTCTGGATTTTTAAAAACGTCCATCTCAGTCTCGCCCAAACGATCCTTCAACGCCTCGCTGAAAGTTTCCGTGTCCTCGGGGTTTGCCAACATTCGTAAAGAGAGTACGATGCCGGCAAAAACTGCGTATATCCTCTTTTTATGAATCGTTTCTTCGAGTTGTCGGTTCGTTAACGGTTTCCTTTTGCAACCGATCGTTTCCATGGTTTCCCTCAAAGTCCCCAAATAAACGTCCAAAAAGTAATCGTCGTTGTCGTATCTCACGTCTAACTCTGGACAAATGTTTAGAAAGTAGAGCAGATCGATCACCGGAGAGGCGTAGACAGCCATTTGATAGTCTAGCTGGAAAGTCCATAATTACAGTAAGCGGGTGATTCTTATGGATTAGAAAGGTAGAGAACATTGTGCAGTTATGGAGACATTACTGTACTTACCAGAAGCACATCAACGGGCTGGCCTTTCTCGTTTTCTTTAAACATCATATTATTGATCCAACAGTCTCCGTGATTCAACACGCAGAATTCATTCGAATCGTACTCGTACACCTCCACGCACCTTCGTCCGACGCTTTTCGACAGATTAATTAATTTTGCCGCCGCGCGAACACACTTCTCGTCCGACCACTGTAGCATCTCTCTGCCTATTCGCAAAAGGCTAACCTCCATCAATCGTAAGTAACTCGGCGGACATTTAGCGGACACGACACCGCCGTTTCTAAACGATTCCACGATCTCGGGATCCTACAAACAATCACGACGAGTTGCTAATTGTACGCAGAGTTTCTTCTTTTTCATTCAAAGGGAAACGGCGGCCTGTAAGGTCTCCGTGAAATGCACAAACTCGGGACCGAAGAGGTGCATTTATGGTAGACTTTGTACATTCTCTGATGTTTGCCGGTGAAACTTTTCTGTTACTAACTTGTTTGTTGTCAAACTTTTACTATCGTATTCCCGACATTTTTCTCGATTAAAACGAGACCAAACACGATACAATTCGAACGATATTTACCACGCGTTTTTGTTTAGTTAGCGCTACGATGTATCGCGTCGTGTTTGGTCTCGTTTTAATTGGAAACATGTCAGGAGTACGATAGTAAAAGTTTTACAAGAAGAAACCTTTCACCGTTGCATCGAATCGTCTCGCTGGCGTACTCTGGTGTTTTCGCTCCGTCCTCTTCTTTATTCGCTGTCCTCTACGTTCGAAGTTTTCGTCGGCAAACGTCAGAGATAAAACGATCATGTAAACACTGCTCGGCGATCGAACTCCTGGGCACCGCAAGGGGTATACCCCGCAGCGATTATTTCAGTGCATTCATGGTAGACATGTCTGTGCATTTATGGTAGACATATCTGTGCACTTATGGTAGACATATCTGTGCATTTATGGTAGACATATCTGTGCATTTATGGAGACCTTACCGTAAACCTTGACCGTGACCTTACCTTTTCGTAAAGCTTGATCGATCCCGCGTGGAGTTTGGCGAGTAGTTGGACAACTTGACGGCAATGATCGAAAGGTAAACCTTTCTGGCGACACTTCATCACGAATTGTCGCGTTGTTAGATTCTCCATAACGAGCGTCGCGGGATCATCGGAACCGTACAACAGCCACGGTCCTATCGGACGACCGACCAGCTTTTTTATCTCCGGCAGAACGTCGCGCATCATTTTCAACTCGACCAGAAACATATCTTGCCGACGAGCCATGTCCCGGTTGTACTCGTCCGACGATTCCAATTTAACGATCGCGTCCATCGACTTCTCGTTACCGCAACCCGACCTGTACTTGACGAACACTCGAAACAGTTCGCTAAAAAAGTTCAGTCCTTTCTTCGATAGATTCAGCTCCTTAACGTCCACGACGTTTATCGCGTCGTCCAACATTTCCCGCCGGAGAACCGTCTCGAAAACGCGTTTGTCGATTTTGCAACTCGTCGCATCCATATTAAATGCCTCTACCGAGCAGCGAACACTTCGGGAGCCGAGTATATGCACGAACGATACGAACGACTACTGTGACGAACACTACACGTGACTGTTGAGCAGAAACTAACAATCCTGTGCTTCACGAAGACGCATTCATCTCGATCAATGACGACCACGGTGTACAACGAGTTACAAAATAGAGACACGCGGAGAAAGTAACGCGGGAGTACGGAAGACGAAGAAATGAGTGATTAAATATGTTTCCATGCTGTTTAAGTATTTAATTATAAAGAAAAAAGTCCAAAAATTCTGTTTTATCGATACGTGTATCGCACATCCATCGCCCTTGCTCTCTACGCGTGCCAGTAATTATGCGACTCGCTGTACGTACCAGCCGTGACACGTAGTTCATAGATTAGCATACAGTCGACGACAAAAGTCGCGGCGAGGACATTTTCTTTTACGTGTAACTTTATACATGCACCAACGACTACGCATACGAATATTAATACGATGAACGTATCGAGACTTTTGCGATCAACTGTACGTATTACGCACTACATGCCATCGGTTTATTACGCGGTACGCGATATTGTAGATTCATCGTATTTCTCTTCGAGGTTAATCCGTTCGTAAAGGGATGATTAATCGCGAAAACAATTCGGGAAAAGAAGGAAAGAAATAAAGGAGAAACCACGGCCCGGAAGTTTCACAAATCACTCAAATTTTCCGAGCGCTATAGTCCCATGGTGCACGGTGGTTCGGTACCCATCGTATAACTTTTATAGGGGCCTACAAAGAACCGGCTACCGTACCTCTCATCTCACCGTCGCTTTTCCTTTTTTTTTTTTTCCATCTTCGTTTTTCGAGTCTCCTAAAAATGTTTGCGATCCTAAAAACTTTTACGACGCGTGCGGTAAACCGAGAGTCGTTTCTGCAGTCACCGCGGCTCGGTCGACGACCGGGAAACTTTCCGAAACACTTTCGAAAATTCGACAACCTTCGCGAGGATGGTAAATCATCTTCGTCCTTTTTTTTTTCTCCCACCCTTCACCGCTTTATCTTTACTTTTACGGGCGGCCGTGCATTGTTCCCGCGACCGCTAAACCGGTTCCGATTTTCCGATTGTGCGGTAAGAGAGCTTCGCGTTTCGACAATTTTCTTCGTTTAACCCTCAAATGGACAATGTTGTTTTTAAACAACATACTAAACATCACAGATAAAATTGACCTTCTTTTATTTTTTTTTTTTTTGTAATTTTGACAACTAGGAAGCAAAAAAAAAAAATCGTCCATTTAAGGGTTAATATTTCAGGAAATACATCGATTCTGTTTCGACGACGTTCGCATGATCGACATTTTGCACGTTCGGAGAAGGAAATTATTCAGGTTGTTTTGTACAGAAAGGATATTCGTTTGCATTTAACTGATCATTTTTATTTCAACTGGATATACAATGAACAAATTTTTACAATGGTAGACACATCTGTGCATTTACGGAGACCTTACCGCACCTTTTCCAGGGGTATACCCCGCAGCGATGATTTCAGTAGACATATCTGTGCATTCATGGTAGACATATCTGTGCATTCATGGTAGACATATCTGTGCATTTATGGTAGACATATATGTGCATTCATGGTAGACATATATGTGCATTCATGGTAGACATATATGTGCATTCATGGTAGACATATATGTGCATTCATGGTAGACATATCTGTGCATTTATGGAGACCTTACCGTACCTTTTCCAGGGGTATACCCCGCAGCGATGATTTCAGTGCATTCATGGTAGTCGTATCTGTGCATTTATGGTATAATTATGTAAAGAAAATAAGATGTAACAAAAATATACTGCTCAGGACCACAGAAAAACTCTTAACCCTTTATACTCGAGAGGTGACTCGGTCGCCAGTAAGTTTGACGCAGCAAATCAATCAGCAATAGTGTTCGTTGAATTTTTCCGGGGCTCAAAGTGCCAATAAAACGATCATCGAAACGATCGAGTCTCGAACTAGAGACGTCGTTTTCGAAGCGAATCTGAGATTCGCATTCGTGGCGTCAGAAAATGCCGTGCGTAAGCTATCAGTCGGAGCTACCGTAAAAACTAACGTAGATTTGATGTGCGTACGGCATAGCGTTAATCGTACGGGGTAAAAGTTTGTCCGCGAGGTGTCATCTCATAGAGGGTAGAGTGGCGCAGCGTGCGCGCGTCGAAAATACCCCCTGTGGGTCGGTGGCACCCCTACCTCGCGAGAGCCGTTTGTTCGGTTCGTTGCGAGTTTACGACCCTGTTGGGCCACAAAATTTACGGTGCCTTCTTAAAAGCGATCCAAACACGTACCGGCCTATCCCGTAGGATCGTTCGGGAGTGCAGCGTGGCGCGGGCGCGCTTGCCACGCGCTTTCCTCGCCAACTAGCACAACTCCTAGCGTACAATTCACGCCGGCAACCTTTTCTACTCCGAACACCTCTCCACCCTTCACTCCACCCTTCGCTCCACCCTTCGCTCTACCCTTTACTCCTTTCCACGAATCTCTACTTTTCTCTCTGATATCCTCTGATATCCTTCGATCTCCCTGATATCTTCGATAGCTGGTTCTTATCAACCCTTTCCATACCTACGATCATCGTTAGCCGCGCACCGATGGCCGTTATTCGATCAGCCAGCGTAATAGGAGACCTCTCGCGTGCATGTTCCTCGCGTGTAATCAAATTTATATAAAACATTGCTGGATGATCGCGAGCCAGAGCAGAGTGACACAAACTCGATTACATAAAATAAATGCACGAAGCCCCTTTGTATCTTTGTAGCCCAAGCGCCGTGCGTGAAACCTTTTCGAGAAATCTTTACATATGCATGGACCATCGCCGGCGATGCCATACAAGTACCCCTCGTCCCCTCGCATCGAGTACCCCATTTTCTGTTACCTTTGCTCATCTCTCCGTCACAACACGTAAAAACGCGACGGACGCGAGCGCGAATCCAACGATCGAAAAGTCAATCGCGAGTAATTCTCGAAGTCAGCGACGAAGAAAAGCATAGGTACGCTCGGAATAATCGCTCTGAAGCGTACGTCGGAAACGAGAGACGGTGTTTCAGGATCCCGGAAGGGATCGGTAAAAAAGGAAAAATATCACCAACATCCGGCAGGGAACGCGCTGTACGATAATCCTTTCCGCGAAAGCTCGTTGGGCTACCGCGAACAATTTTACCAATCGACCAACTGTCCACGGAACGAGATCCACCAAACGTCCGAGACTCCGGGAAACAGAAATACGAGCAACGACAATAAATTCGAAAGCGGACGACTTTCACCCTAAAATCTCTCGGCGAACCTGACCGACCCGGTGCGACTCGACCTGACCAGACCAGCGAGACCATCGATTAGAGCGGATCTGACCCAGCCAAGGTTTTTCTCGGATGCGCATCATTTTTGGATACACTTTATTCTGGTTCTCGAAACTTCCTTTTTGAAGGGGTGGGATATAAAGGGACGTTCAGAGAAGGAAATTTGACGTTAATGATTCAATTCGAATAGACAGAACGGGGCAAATCGGATATCTTCGATACTATGAATACGGTAGCACGTACTACGAATTGAAATAAGAAAAAAATGTTGGTTGAAGTTTGCTTAGAAACTTTGAGAACGTTGGGTACTTTGAGAACTTTGCTAGAAGTGTGTTAGAAGGATCCTTGAGATTTTTACACCTGCTAGACCGTCCCCTTCCCTTACGTTACGGACCACTTCCGCGATAGAATATTTCGTGTAAGGATAAACGAAAAAATCTTTGCACTTCTCGTACGGATGAAACAGGAGAAACCGTGGAATCCTATCGCAAGATAGCGTTTATATTATTTAACAAACAAGCCGGATGAAGAGCTTAGGAGAGTACTGTTACCGCTAATCCTTCCAACGACTTGGTAATTAAGAGATTAAACTCTGTTGCCTGACACCGTCTCAACCTATCTCCTTTTTTTCCTCTGTTTTTTAACTCGTACCTTTATTAGATTTCGTACCTGTTATCCCGACGGTTCTACGCGCGCGGTTTGTCTGGAAAATGATAGCTCGAAAATGATAGCTAGAAAATGAACAGCTCGAAAATGAGTAGCTCGAACGTTTGGTCATCGTCGTGAAAATACGGGAAGGAGAGTAAGTTTTCGGGGTGTAGTCCGGCAATTTGAGCGGGCAGCTATGATGTCGACGGTACGCCGACGCCGACGTTTCGATTGGTAGAGATGTACGAGCACGCACATATTCGCGGTACAAGACTGAAAGGACACGTCTCGAATATTTTACCCGGGGAGTTTTTCCTCTTTAATTGATTCAATCGGCGAAAAACACGGCAGGACCGCTTCACCCTCCGGGAGTTTTCATCCGCCGCGCCGCGCCACCTCCGCATCGCCCACACTTTCAGCAACCAACCGCTGTAACGAGACGCCAGAACCGACCTTCCTTTTCGATGAAAACGCCAACCTCTCTTCGCGGTTATATTCCCTCTTCCCTCTTTCTCTCTTCCGCAGCCTTATTTCCTCTTTATTACTATCTCCACTCGGTTCGCGTATAGACCGTTCTTTTCGCGCCTCTGTTCCTTTATCGTTAGCCTCCCAGCTTCAGAAAACGCGCAGAAATTCTATACGATCCAACTTGATCTCCAACTTTATTTAGTAATTATTCACCCGAGGAGCTCGAAAGCCAACTGTCTTCTCTCTACGCTGGTTCCTCGCGTTGCAACGCGATCCTCCGCGTATATCTCCATAAACGCACTCCTGATTCTCCACGAAATTTCTTTCCAGTCCTCTCGTTTCCCCTCGTTTCACCGACATCTTGATTTCAATTATTGACGTCATTATATCTACTTTGTACGTCATATACATTGAGACTATTCAATATGGCTGCCCAAATACTATACCAAACACTCTCAGACAGTATTTTCGTGTAGACAGTATATACATTGACTGCATGCAATATTGCTCTCCCTTCCCGCATCGCCAAAGTACAGCAAACCTTCTCAGACAGTATTTTCGTGTAGACAGTATACACATTAACTGCATGCAATATTGCTCTCCCTTCCCGCATCCCCAAAGTAAATACAGCAAACCTTCTCAGACAGTATTTCTATGCAGACAGTATACATTTAACACTATGCAATATGGGTGCCTCCACCAAATACTATACCAAACACTCTCAGACAGTATATACATTCAACTCTATGCAATATAGGTGCCTCCACCAAATACTATCCCAAACCCTCTGAGACAGTATTTCCACGTAGACAGTATACATTCAATACTATGCAATATAGGTGCCTCCACCAAATACTATACCAAACCCTCTG
>NW_026534326.1:890769-891494 GCF_026225885.1 Hylaeus anthracinus | reverse complement strand
AGCAAACCTTCTCAGACAGTATACATTCAACACTATGCAATATGGGTGCCTCCACCAAATAGTATCCCAAACACTCTCAGACAGTATTTCCACGTAGACAGTATACATTCAACACTATGCAATATAGGTGCCACCACCAAATACTATACCAAACCTTCTCAGACAGTATTTCCACGTAGACAGTATACATTCAACACTATGCAATATGGGTGCCTCCACCAAATACTATACCAAACACTCTCAGACAGTATTTTCGTGTAGACAGTATATATATTAACTGCAAGCAATATTGCTCTCGCTTCCCGCATCGCCAAAGCACAGCAAACCTTCTCAGACAGTATACATTCAACACTATGCAATATGGGTGCCTCCACCAAATAGTATCCCAAACCTTCTCAGACAGTATTTCCACGTAGAGAGTATACATTTAACACTATGCAATATGGGTGCCTCTACCAAATACTATACCAAACCCTCTGAGACAGTATTTTCGTGTAGACAGTATATATATTAATTGCATGCAATATTGCTCTCCCTTCCTGCATCGCCAAAGTAAATACAGCAAACTTTGTCAGACAGTATACATTTAACACTATGCAATATGGTGTCTCCATCAAATACCATACCAAACCCTCTAAGACAGTATTTTCGTGTAGACAGTATATACATTAATTGAATATAATATTGCTCTCCCTTCCCGCATCGCCAAAGTAAATACAGCAAAC
>NW_026534326.1:867841-890759 GCF_026225885.1 Hylaeus anthracinus | reverse complement strand
TTCAACACTATGCAATATGGGTGCCTCCACCAAATACTATCCCAAACCTTCTCAGACAGTATTTCCACGTAGACAGTATATACATTAACTGCAAGCGATATTGCTCTCCCTTCCCGCATCGCCAAAGCACAGCAAACCTTCTCAGACAGTATATCCACGTAGGCAGTATCCATGCATGCATCATCAGCACTCAACGTCACCGAATGTTCAATGTCCTCAGCAAAAACAAACTCAAGCAGGAACTAACCATTTTTAATGTCACGCCGACTACGAAAGTAGCTTTTACTCAACAATTTTTCTTTAACCTAAAATCTACCATAAATGCACCAGAAATGTAACATATATCGTTCGATATAATTTAATCGCAGCATCTCGCATTCCCTGCTTCGTTCGTTAGGATAACGCAACGTCACGTTACGTTACGGTCTCTGTCTCGCGAAATTCGAGTGCCGAGGTAAATCCGCGATGTACGTAATACAGAGGAAACACGGAGCGTCTACACATAGACGCAAACTGAAACACCGTTGCGGTTTCCATGGTTCGGAGGGTTGCACGAGTGCGCGTTTCTGGGGGCCCTCCGGAAACAGAACTTTCCATAAATGACGGAAACTCTGAAATTTTCCGTTTGTTATTTTAATTAGAGCCTTCGGGCCACACTTAACGAGAATCTGGCCGTCTACGTTTATAGCATACTGTTATATATAATGTACACCCATCTAAAACGACAATGGAGTACGATATTATCGGATTCCGCGTGACGTAAGCATAATCGTGCAATAGAGAATCCCGACCGAGTCTTTCGTCTCTTTGCACGCAATTATATTTGTTTCGTCGCGAGGAGTACTCCGACAACCGTATCGTCTTCTCTTCCGTATCCGTCTCTTCTATTTCCTTATCCCTTTAACGAGACATTCCGATAACGAACGAATTTTCCTTTTAAAAAACGTTGCACGGAGAACGTCGGGTAAAAAGAGCGGTCTCGATTGTTTTCTTGCCATTTTTTTTTTTTTTTTTTTTAACTCCTCGTCGTGGCCACCATAAAGTTCGTCTTCCGAACCGAGAAAGTCCAGTTTTTTCCGTTACCCTGGTCTCCGTAGTCCTTAGCAGTGCCACTAGTTTTTTGCCGTTACGAGATACCGTTAAAAAAGACACCGAACCGAACAATTCACGGCGTCGACGTTTTTTACTCGGCCCGTGAAAAGATTTTTCAACAAATTTCCCCGGAGTTTCTACCCGGCTATTTTCGCGCGAATATTACGGAAAAAAATGCAAGCGACGACGCGAACGTTTCGTGTTTACTGGAAAACAACCGGGCCTGCTATAAACCGACAAAAATCCGTTACTTAAAAAAACTCGACTTTTCCGACTCGTCGTCCCTGTGACTTTTCTCCGACCGTACCGTTTTTTTTTCCCCACCCTTGCCGAACGCGCGTGCAACACTTTTTAACACCGGTATACAACGGTTTTACGACGTCCATTTTTTTTACCGTTAAAATTCCAACCGACTTTTTTTATTTTTTTATTTTTTTTTTTTTTACAAAAACTGTCGACGAGTTTTAAAAAGAAGCACGCAGCTCTCGTCTATCGGCCGTTCGTATTCTCGCTCCACGGAAAATTCTTTTTTTTATTCGTACAGCTAATTCTCACCGTACGCGAGCAAAATTTAATTAGGTATTCCGGTTTAATTACACCGAGTTATTCGCTGTTTTGTTACACGAAATAATATTCAACTCGGTTCCGATCGTAGCCGACGCGCAGATGGGGCCAATATTGGGAAAATAAAGCGCGGAATATTTTGAAATCGGATATTTTAATTCGTAAATAGAGCGTATTATTCCCATTGCGATGCATTGTGACGGGCGCGGCAGCATTCTCCGGGATCAGAAGAACCGCTTTTAATGACCCGGATGCGGACGAGGGATGGGGACGGGGGGATGGTTCCACCTAGCAGTGTCGTATTCGATTCCAACCTCTCCACTTTTCGTAATCTCGAGCCAATTCTCCTTTCGATTCCTCGACCCCTTCCGTCCCCATAGTCCGTCTCGTGTTACCTTACGGCTTTTTATCCACTTCGTTTTTCCCGATCATCGACGTGCACGACAGAAAAGAGGTAGGCTCCGTAAAGCGGAATCTCTTAAACTGTCTACAACACGATTATTTCGACTCGAACGGAAATATTTCATCTGCAAGTTTGGAAAGGAATTTTCTTGACACGTTTACGGTAACGTCCGTCAGGGCCCACTAGCATCCCAGACATTTGAAAATTAAACGTAGCTACAGCCGCTGAGGAGGAACACGTTACGCAATAGCAAGTGGTGTAATTATCTAGCGGTCAATATACTCGATAAATTCTTTAATTAAATACAACTCTAGATGCGACGGATTTCTGTATGGAACACTTTTATTACGCGGTTCCTTTCGGTTTTTAGCCATTTCTAAAGAAAGAGAATGAAAAAGAGTGGATGTACCCACCGCAGTGGGTAACTAGACCAGTCGATAACTGTACGGTTTCAATATTCGTCGCGTAGCGGCGCTCGGTAACAGACCAGCGATCCTAACGTCGGTAAAGTATCTAATACGACCATAAAACCGACACCCAAAGAATTACTGCGTTTAAGAATTGAATTACAAAGGAAAATTAGAAACACTTCTCACGCAGTAATATTAATTGTCCGGTTAAATCGTAACGGTTATAAAGATTGAAATCATTTTACCGACAAAACACATTTTTCCGACAAAACACGTTTTTCGTAACTAAAAAATTCCTGTAGTTACAGCATACAGAATGCCGGTAACACCGTACCGACCGACAGACAGTGATCCAGGTTTGGTAACTTACCGACAGATTAATATAATCCGACGATGGTAACGTTCAACGTGCTTCTTCGATCGGTAACCTGCGTTGCAACTAAACTGAACTAAACTATTCCAAACCATCTGTCATTTCCCGTGTCACGTTAGTAACACATAAATAAATAAAACGTACATGTCAAGGCGAGCGACCTTACTACGTTAATAAAATGAACGAAAAAATAGAATTTACATAGATATATAAGAGAAGAAGAGTGTATTTATGTAATGATTTGAAAGATTGCGCAACACGGCGAGTTGGTCGAAGCCGCATGCCAAGCCGATATCACTTTAACCACGTAATTACATATATTACACTCTATTCCATTGAAAACAGTAGACTGCTTGGTTCGTTGTGTTACTAGTTCTAGATATAGGATATAGATGAACCAACTCGTTAATCGTGCGATTCTTGTCGGCGAACGATCGTCGCTTAGTTGTTTTGTACGAAACTTTCGAGTATCTTCGCAAAACATGGTTATCGCGGTAAGTCGTACGTACATACGTAACTACGTACCATCGTTTTAGATCTAACGAATTGCTAAATACACCTAATAATTTCATTCGTTTATATTTAATAATTTAGGTGGGTGACAAGCTACCCGGAATCGACCTCTTCGAGGATTCCCCTGCGAATAAAGTAAACCTTGCAAAAATTGCAGCAGGTAAAAAGATCGTAGTATTCGCAGTACCGGGTGCCTTTACACCAGGATGTTCAAAGGTATCGTTTAGAAAATAATACTTTTCTATCTCATGAGAATTATATCGAATATTAAATAGTCATTTTTCTATGCGTACAAGTGGAATTTTAGAAAAGTCTAAGCACGATATGTGTAAATGTTGTATTATTTTAGACGCATCTACCCGGTTTCATACAAAAAGCTGCAGATTTAAGATCTAAAGGAATCGCAGAAATCTTTTGCATTGCTGTAAACGATCCATTCGTTATGGCAGCTTGGGGTAAAGAACACGGAGCGGATGGCAAGGTATTATTACTAATAATATACAAATATATATAAATAATGGCATATCATATATTTGATTCGATAGGTACGCATGCTAGCAGATCCTACAGCTCAATTTACAGATGCATTACAACTTTCTGTGGATTTGCCCGTATTGGGTGGAAAAAGAAGTAAGCGCTACTCTATGGTACTCGAAGATGGAGTAGTAAAAGAATTAAACATCGAACCAGACAATACAGGACTCTCCTGTTCTTTAGCTGAAAATATTAAACTCTAAAATTCTTGTCGTTATCGAATGTCGCGTAGTAATTTTGCTATTACTATTTAAAAAATTATAGGCACTTGACTAATTTATTCGTTTCGTTATACGGTTGTTACACGTTTATATAGTAAAACAAGTGTTCTTATCTGTTGTTCCAAGTGTTCTGTTTAGTGCAAATTTCATACGATGTACGTTTAGTTCTTACTTTTAATATATTTTACATTAAATTTATTATATGTTTCATACTTGGCAAAATAAAGAGTACTTCTCTAAAAAGTATTTACACATTTTTATATTTTTGTACGTGTCTTGTGTTTACAAGTAAATGAAAATATGGTAACTTGAAATTAGCATCAACGCATATTGATGTTATTATTATTGTAAAAGTCTATAGTATATAAGACATAATGAACAATTTGTTATATAAATATCTTATTCGTTTCTATTTCTATTTAAGCTATATAAATTAGGGAATGTCTTACTTTCTCCGGGTTCTTTTCTTTCAAATAATGTAAAGCAATTCAAAAAACCCGCTACTGTACAAGTATACAAACGTGCGTGCGTATGGGCTCCGCCATTTAGTAGGTGAAAGTATTCCAGGCGGCGCTACAAACTTTGTACAGGAGCTTCGCCTTCGCCCCCCTGCGCAGTACTGCTTGAGATTTGAGATGACTTGAGATTGTTCCAGTCCTCGCGAACACTTACGAATTACGACTGCTTACGACCCTTGGCGGTTTTGTTTCGTAAAAAGTTGAAATTGTCCAGGCAAGGATAAAAAATAAACATAACTGCGTGGTTCGATAAAACAATTTACATTTTCGCAAAGACAAGTTTTCAAAAACTACTTCTTCCTTTGTAGTTGGACGTGCTTCAGCGTAATCGGTAATATCTTAGTATTTTCCAGTAAAATAATATTGCTAATAATTCTATTTCTATATGAAAATTTAATATTCAATGGCTTATCTATGTGTCGCTTAAACGTAATAATTACTTTCTGTAACTGTATTTGTTATTCTTCTTACAGTTATTTTGCTTCGAGAAGTACTGTAATAAAATATACAACATTTGATGGCAAATATAACGAAAGAGATGCATCTTGTGCAAATATTATATAAAACAGCATGAGAAAATAAATAACGACTAAAGTATGCAAAGCTAACATGACCAAATGTTACAAAGTACTTTTAGGTGGATGACAGGTTCTTTGGGAATGGATACAAATAAAAAAACGGAGGAATTAAGTAATATTCCAAGTAATGTGAAGGAATTTGAAAATTCTGATTCGATAGAGGTTCTTATCAATTTTATAAGTTTCAGTTTCTTTGGGAGGAACTAATATGTTAACTAATCTATCATTTTCTTTGTATAGGTTGATAATTCGCATACTGTTCTATTGAAAATAGCAACACTGTATGCAGAACGTCTTATGAATGATATTTGTCTGGTTGTCGATGGTATAGAATATCCAGCTCATCGCCTTATACTTTGTGCCTCTAGCGATGTTTTTCAAGTAAGTCGATTTGTTTTCAAATCTATATACCGTTGTCATGATTCTTTTTAACACAGGTGATGCTAATGAGCCCTCAATGGAGCGAATCTCAAGAAAGCAGAGTAACTCTCCAAGAAACACCGCAATGCGCACCTATATTTAGCGAATTTTTGCGGTACTTTTACACTGGCCAAATAAGAATTAATTATGGAGTTGTTTTACCGATATTATCTTTAGCGGACAAGTATAATGTAAAAGATTTAATATCGCTGTGCCTTGACTATATGCAAAATCATATCGCGATAGCTGCCATACACGGCACTCTTGTATCGTGGTTACAGTATACTTCAAATTGTGGCCATCACAATATTACTCAGGCATGCCAGAATTTCATTAAATGGAATTTGGAATTGGTGGCTAAGACAGCAGATTTTGGAAACTTTGATATAGATATTTTAGTATCGTTACTACATCAAAGTAATTTAGTGATAAAAGACGAGATGACGTTATACAAGTGCCTAGAATCTTGGTTGGATCACCAGGCAAATCGTTTGAAACCACAATTGTCGTATGACGAATTAGAAGCTACATTGAAACAGTTAGTGATAGCCGTGATGTCTCCGGTTAGATTTCCAATGATGTCTCCTCGACAATTAGCAGATCTTTTATTATCTTCTTTAACAAAAAAGTATAAGGAATTTTTTGTAGAACGTATGTCGATCGGTATGTCATTTCATTCGGGTCAGTTGGATAGAGTTAGAGAGGTGAGTTTAAACGAAGAAGACGGTGCATTACTGTTTGAACCAAGATTGTACACCGTAGATACTTGTAGTTCGTTACTTACGATAGAAAATTTTCATAGTTTACCATTTTATCATACTAGAACCCTTGTATTTTCGAGTCATTCGTGCTTGGCAGAATATGCCGGCGATCGCGCGTGCGAATGGGTTGTAGATATATATCCGAAGGGAGTCTGGTTTAAGAAATTTTTCTTAATAGTTTGGCAAGGAACCGTAGAGATGCCCGAACATGTAAAACGATCGGTTAGATTATCGCTTACATGTAAGGAGCCTCCGGTGAATGGCGATACTGATATGCGTGTAAAAATAGGTGTTTTAATTTATGGATTACAAGATGGTGTTGAACATATTGCAAGAGTAACAGAAATTATTCACAGATTTAGTAAAGCCGAACGAGTCCTTAATTTGGATGACCTTTTACCATTCGAAGAACTGAATCCTCAACAAAGTTCTGTACCAGAAAATACATCTCCTTTTTTAGTAGGCCCAAACAAAGATATGCTTAAATTACACATTGTTATATCCCCAGCCAATTAGGATATAGTAATTAGTTGTTCGGTTTTATTCTACGATCTTTCATTGCACATTCTCAATACATTCGATTTGTATAAAAACTACAAATTATACCTCATTATGTACATTTCTTAAAAGTTCAACTTTTCAAATCGTTCTCTATCTCTACTTCATTCAAATCTCACCAACATTAAACTAAGACAAAATTTTGTATATGAAAAATATGAGATAATAAAGATAATCAGATAATACAACGTACATCGATGATATCAATCAATTTTCTTGAAAAAACGATATTAGCAAATACGTTATTTTATTTATGTAATCGATCTTTCGAATAAAATCTTTCAAGTCTAGGGAAATTACCCTAGAGAGCGTTCACGTCAGTTTACAATACAAACTTCTAACCTCATTTCGCACATGCACATGGCATGGGAATGTGAAAGGAAAAGAAATTACACGTGTAGTCTGTTAAACAAACTTTGTAAGCATTAAACATTAAAAAAAGTAAATATAGAAATGTAAGTGCAGATAGTGAGATTTTCATTTCTTCGTTTCTTTTTGTTTTAAATAGTTTTTCAAGAAAGCGATAAGAAATTTTGACTATTGCGCTATAGGTTATGTTCATTATTTGAAAAATTATAATTGCAGTTAAATAATGAAAATAAAAAGTACAAAAAGTGTGTTGAAGACGTCAAAGAAACCAGCTATGAAGAAGAAGAAAAAACGTTCAAGTAAAATAGCTACAGGTGATCTTTTAAATAAACATTCCGGAAATGAAATGAATAATGAAGATAGCGCAAAAAGTAGCGAAGATGAAATGGATCCAATGGAACACAAGAAATCCTTAATGAAATTAAAGAAAACTGATCCTGAATTTTATTCGTATTTAAAAGAAAATGATAAAAACCTTTTGGAATTCAATCTGTCCGATGACGATAACGATGATATCAATAGCGACGACGACAATGATAAATCTTCGTTAAATGATTTGGATACAAGACATATACCTAACACTCATTTAGAGGTATAAAAATAACGAATATAAGTTAAGAGAAAATACCTATTTGTCTAATGATTTTTCAATTGTTTTAGGTTGCTAGCGATGAGAGCGATTACGAAGTAGAGGAAGATAGCGCTGTAACGAAAGATAAACGAAAAGTTACGTTACAATTACTTAAATCATGGCAAGAAGAAATTCAGAAGGACAAGTAATATTTTATTTTACTTTATATATTGCTACAATTAAACATTAACCAGAATGAAAGAGTTATAATGCAATACTGTATTACACAAAATTTATTTCTCTGCTATATCAGTTTATAATTTTCTATAGGACATTGAAGACTATTAAATGTGCAGTGGAAGCTTTCCATGCTGCATTACAAACAGTATCAGAATCTTCAGATACAGAATCTCTACGGTATAAAGTAGAAGGTGGTGTAGGTATGTGTTTACATCTTTCTTGAGTCATTTTTGTCAATGTTAAATATTAGGTAATTACTAAATAATTAAAACATTTTTTAGTGTTTAATGGAGTTGTACAATTATGTATATTTTATTTACCTGATGCTTTCAAACGTTTCTTAAAATTGGGCTCAGAGACCCAGATTCAACCACATAAATCTAAAAGATTTGGCAAAATAAAGGGTATTTTGAAGTCATATCTAGCCGACTTAATCAAAGTATGTTCTTATATTAAAATTTGTATGTATAGAGCGGTATGAATCCAAGTACTTTATTATACATATATATATTTGTTTTCAGATCTTACAAAATGTAACGTCGTCTAATATACTTACAGTGCTTTTAAAGCATCTACATCAAATGTTACCTTATACGCAATCATTTTCATCGTTAACTAAACCATTGTTAAAGATTTTGTTAAATACGTGGTCAAGCGGAGAAGAAACTGTTCGCGTTGTTTGTTTTTTAAATATATTACGTATAGCAACCACTAATCGAGAATCAGTTTTAGAAATGTTATTCAAGGTAAAATTGAAATTTCAATGCTCGTATTAAAGATTATAGTTATTCCGATATTAATATGAAATCAATGTTTTAGGCCATGTATGTAAAATACGTTGAAAATTCAAAATTCGTATCTTTTACGACGCTACCTGCGATAAACTTTATGAGACATTCGCTGACGGAGATATATTTGCTCGATAGCAATCTAGCCTATAATCATGCCTTTTTATACATTAGGCAATTAGCTATCCATTTAAGGAATGCTATGACTTTAAAAAAGAAGGTAATGCGTAGATAACAGATAAATATCGTACAGTTTAATATATTAAACAATTTTTGTAGGAGAATTTTCAAGCAGTATACAACTGGCAATACATGAATTCGTTGCGTTTTTGGACGGAATTAATTACGCTATCGAAAAACGATTCTACATTGCAGTCACTTTTGTACCCTCTTGTACAAGTATGCGAGAACATTTTACATATTATACCTCGTTAAAATAACTAAGCGTTTAATTAAAACCAATATTTTCTTTTTTATTTTCAGATTATTATAGGAACAATAAAAGTAATACCAACTCCACAATATTATCCTTTGAGATTTCACTGTTTACAAATGTTGATAGATATTTCTAAAGAAACTGGCATATTTATACCTGTATTACCATTTTTATTAGAGGTATATATTTAAAAGTTATTTAAAATAATTCTAAAATATTCAATCCGCGAACGTGATACATTATTATTTCTATTTTTGTAGATATTGAATTCTTACGATTTTAATAAGAGACACAAGACAGTCTCGATGAAACCAGTACCTTTCATTTGTATACTGAGATTGTCAAAGTCGCAGCTACAGGAGAACGGTTTCAAAGATAATGTTATCGATTCCATCTACCAACTTATCTTAGCAAACGCTGCAAAGGATAGTCATACGGTATATTTTCCAGATTTATATATACCATGCATAATACAGGTAAGAAGATGTTTGATTTAAGGTCATTTTTTTATAGAGTGTTAAATTGTACAATTTGAATATAATTAATTTTTATTTCTAGTTGAAAGCATTTATAAAGAAATGCCACGTTGCGAATTACTGTAGAAAAATGAAACAATTGTTGGACAAGATCGAAGAAAACCGAAAATATATCGAAACGGAACGCAGTAAGAGCGCGATTGCCTTGACAAATCTGTCAGAGATTAAATCTTGGGAGAATAAAATCCAAGCGCAAGGGACGTCGTTATCGAAATTCTATGAATCTTGGAAAAAAATCTATCAATCTCAAAAACTGAAATTACTTACAAATAATGAAGATATTGCCGAATATAATTTACCAACTGTACGAAAATTGAAGAAAGGGAACTCGATCGAAGGAAGCGGAGATCTAAGCGACGACGACAGCGATTCCGATCTGCCGATCGAGAAGTCCGATCTAGGAAAACGTGAACGACAAACCAAAACAAAGAAGCAGAAGAAAAAGTTAAAAAGCAGCATCGATAGCAATGACAATTCATCTAGAGAAACGACAGACATTGTACAAGATATAAAAAGCGACGATTGGGATTAAATATAATTTCATTCAGTTGAAAAGAATGTCAATGTTAATGGACAAAAATAATATACACCGTTTGTAATTAAATAACACGTTACATAGTTTTAGGTATATTCAGCGATAATTACAAGAACGTATTTGTATACATCAAAGTGTTGTCAATCTAAAGTAAAGCAACATTTGATACTTTATTAAGGACAGTTACACAATTTTCCTTCGTAAAGTATAATTTAAATCTATATTTACGTATTTTAATCGCAAAGCGATCACCGCAATTGCCTTCCACTTGGCATAATACGAAATCCACTTTTCTTCTTACTTTCTCCGAGTAGTTATTTTCACAACAATGAAACTTGAAACATCTTTCAGAATAATTGCAACAAGTTGCGAGAGAATTAAACGGGTATGATAAATTCTGTGGCGTAAGGCAGGAGCCACCGATTACCGAGGTGTCGCTTTCCGATGGTCTATTTTTACCGAAGACGACTCAAGGCAGTCGGGAAGTTGGTATAGCAACGGTTGGGCGCTATTATAAAGCACTGTGTGCCGATCATACAGTAATTCAACTCATCCAAGTGAACGTTTTAAATAGGAGACAACATTTTTTTATGCAAATAAATAACGGTGTTTGAAAGAGACATTCAAGTGGCGAGGACAGTCCTCGTGCAAGTGACGAGCTTTTCTTTCTAGCGATTGAACGTTCGGACGACTCCCCTGGAAGAGGATTCAGTTATGTATGTAGAGGAAACGCGAAAAAGTTGAATTCTTTTCTTTTTCTTTTTTTTTTTTTAAACGATGTCAGCTCGGGGTGTAAAATGTTATTTGAAATCTCTGATCTCTCGGTCATGAATAAGCCACCAGCCGGTCATACTGGCGACTGGTAGAGTGGTAGCCACTTGGTGCCACGCTGCCAGAGTTACCGTGGATCTGGATGTGTGTGGCTAGCCGTTGACGATCGTGCGTGCCAGGAAACATATTGTAAGATGCGATTTTGATTCTCATGGCGAGGGAGCCTTCGTCGTGAGATTCATCGGCTTCCCGTACGGAGCACTTCGTTCGGAGTATAGTACGCTCTCGCGGGTTACGTAAATTCGTACGAAAAAAAAAAAAGAAAAAAGAGAGAGAGACAGAGAGGATAAGCGCAATAAAGTAGAAAAGGGAGGAACGAGCGAACCGTGCGTTAAACATCGAAATGAGGAGGGCATCATTCGATAAGTAAATTTTTCTAATATAACGAAAACCCGCGTTCTCAATGATCTATCGATCGACAGCGTTTTACACATTGTAACAAAAATTGTGCTAAACTTAAACTCTGCTTGACTCTGTATTTTAGCGACTAAATCGAACCTATGTATCGTCTATCGTTAAATTTGATTTAGCCTTTATTTTTAGAGTCCGAACAAATTTCGAAGTCTATCGTAAGATTCTAACAGCGTCGAAAATGTTGCCTTAGTAATTAGTACCAAAGAAAAAGTGTTTCGAAACATTCAAACTTGTACGAAGCGATTCATTTAAAGCAGCGTAATGATCTCGTCGCGCCTTGGAAATGTTTATAGAAAGTTTTACTTAAAAATTTGACAAATCTGCGAGTTGTTCAGAAATGCTTTTGCTGTGACTCTATCGATCGGAAATAATCCATGCCTTCGTGTACTTTTTTAGAATTCCCGAATTGTATACTCGATAGCATCACTCGTTAAATACTCGTGTACCGCATTGGTTTCGTTTTCGGTAGTACAACCCGTATGTAACCGTTCGAACGGTTACTGCGTATTACGTTACAACAGATAAATTTAGCATTTCTTTTACACAGAACCTCATTGTACCGTTGCCAATACCGCAACGCGGAATTAATTGGCAGTTTGGAGAAGAACCAATTTCCATCGATACGAATATAAATGATCATTCGCTTCGTAATTATATCTCAACAAATTATCGTTAATCGAATCGTCGTGCAACGTTCGCCGACTGTTTAAAGAAAGATGCGCATACTAAACAATGTTCCATTCCAACAGACACACCAACGGGAAGCGAAACGTTTTAAGCAAGACGTACAATTCGTATGGATTCGCATCTGAAAGTTCGAAGGAAGCCGATTGCAAGTACAGCGTGAACTATAACAATATCAAAGAGAATTATCTGCAACGAAGCATTTCCGCGGATAATGTTGTAATACGTTCGCGCGGTTTCAAACCCTCCGATAGACACGACCCCGTCAAGAGGAATTTCCTGGAGAGTTTAACTTCGAAAATACTGCACTTCGATATGGTGAGTATATAGTTAGTCGAGAAGACGTTCTGAAAGAACATTTTAACCGATACATTTTCGTTTTTTACAGGAGAGCAACGAAAGTGCTCCGGTCAACCTGCAGAAACTGCTAACCCCCGCCACGGACACGGACGGGATTCTACAATCGAAAAATAGTAAGTCGGTTGATCGGTTTGAAGATATAAATTCAATACGTGTAATCGTTTGCAGGAAAAATGTTCGCGTCCTCGTATTTCTATGCGCCGACGCATCCAACGGTCGAGGACCAGGTCGAGCTCGCGCGACGAATTTCCCATTCGTTGAGCGACGTGAAAAATATGAAAAGCAAAGGTCAATCTATGTACGTGAACAGGAAGAAGCGATCCGTGAAATGGATCCACGACGGTAACGGTACGCGCCTACGAAACACCCCATGCAATTTGTTACAATTTATTGAAATTATAAATACTAATTACACCTGTCGATTAGGTATAGAAGATTCAGAAGAGCCATCCACCCCTGTTCACAGTGTAAGTGGCGTCCGTTTAATTTCAATTTACATTTCAATCCTTGGCAGTTATTGCAAAGATTAACAAGTATTAATATGTATATATATATATATATTTCCAATAGGACAAAATTCCTTTAAAATGTATGATGAATCCATACGGAAAAGTGCTGGATATACGAGGCATTCAAGCTTTGGGCGAGGAAGTAAATATCGAACCGATGCCGAAGAATCCTGAGAAACTGTTCAATATCGTTCGCGATCTAAACAATCACAGAGGCCGCGGTAAGTATCTCCGTTGTATTAGACAACAATTTATACGTGATATGCTAATCGGAATATCGAAAAGTAATTAAATCGGTAATCAACAGGCGCCGAGATATTCGCAAAACGCAGGAAAAGGTCGGAGAAATGGGTTGTAGATCAAGAACAATCTCAAACACCTAACACCCCAGGGATGCAAACAGTACCAACGTATTCAAGAAAGCCGGTACGATTCAGTTTCCTAAATAATCAAAGAGAATTAACGAAAGAATATAACGAAAGAATGTAACGTACATTTTGGTCATGTTTAGGAGACGAATGGCAATTCAAAGTTTCCGAATATGTCTCCGTTTACGTCTCTCGCGACTGACCCGGTCGTCGGAAAACAGTCATTTTATAATCCCTTTACCGTGGACTTGTCTCTAAGTGACACAAATCCACCCGCCGCAGGTACGTAAACTAGAAAATGTTTTCCACTCGAGAGGATTTAGTTGGCAAGTTCATCTGGCAATGATCCATATTATATTTCTGTTGGTTCGAATTGTTTTCGAATCGTAAGCCGATAGCCAACAGTTTCCCAGGACTTGCGTTCAAAGCTGGACTTTAACATCTAACTTTATACATATAATATTTCTGAGCCGATACTGTTGATTCATCTTGTTCCCTTTAGTCTGCTTTTATCCGCGACGTAATTGTAAATCACTTTAGAAAATTGCTCCGGGCTCGACTAAAAAGAACATAATTCTATTCTGAACGTGTACGGATCGTTCTTTTTTTTTTTTTTTTTCTTTTGGTCTGTCGAAGCTTCGCAGAGAGTGCAACGACCTACAAAGCTTTTAATTGGCAAACACCGTCGATGTTATTCAATCGATGCGAGACTGCCACCGCGTTCTTTTTTTGTTGGATATCTAAAATAAACAACGACCTATAGCTCGTTGCCAATTGATATTTGCACGCCAATTAAACTAATCGATCAGTGTTTTAGAATTTTCGAATTTCCCTTGCAAATAACTATCCCGCAACGAAGCGACGTATTTTTCCATTACAAGTTGATAATCTTTGCCAGGATTAATTCGATGATTAGCTAATTTATACACGACCGAGCGTTATCTCGACGAATATCGTATTTCACTAAATTCAGGTCAATATTTCAATTTACTCTGGATAACATCTTTTCTTTGGCCGATAAGTTTCTGTATCGATTGAATTCTAGTAGTTCGAAGTGAACAAATATGATTCGATTCACAATTACTTTGTTCGCTTTATCAACATTCGAGAGATGATTTGCAAAATCACTGTATCGGTGTACGAAAAGTTTGAAAATGGTTTAACTTGAATGAAATAACGCGCGATGAAGGGAAAACGAATTCGTTGTTGACTCATCGAATGATAATGCTCGTTTGATTGCTCGAAAAGACACTTGATATTTCAACCGTTATACACACGTTCTTATAAACGTTCCAGAGAGGAATCAATATCTTTGCAACGGTAAAGATTGCAACCACTCGACCGAGGTGAAAAAGATTTATCTTCGAGAGGTGGCCGTTGGTACTGATAACGATTTTCCCGTTGACAAATCTCGATCGTCGATCGTGAAAAAGTCACGACGAGCCGCTTTGGAACCCGACATCGAACGACATAACATCTACCATGCCGGAAGCAGCAATAACGAAAACGCTACGATAACAACGACTAACACTAACAGGCGCAATTGCAGTTGCAACAAGGCTTCGCTGAACAAATCTAATATTTTTAATACGCAGAACGCTACTAACAAAGAGGGCAAGTGTTACGCCAGGGAAGAGTACGTAACGGAATGTGTACAAAGCGCGACTAACGAGAGAGAGAAATTGGCGAGTAACGAACGAGAGAACGATGGTATCCGCGTGGATAGCGAAGGAAACGAATACACGCCGGTACCGGTGAAACAATTGATACAAGAATTCGAAAAGTCCTGCAGACCGGTTCTGCAGTACAAACAGATCAGTCCGAAAGTTATACCGATTGTACAGCACTGTTCTCTGGACAACGACATAGCCCGATTCTTTGAAACACAAAATTCCGTCAAGTACAACGCCGAGAGGGAACGCAGGAGGTGAGGCAGAATGAAAATTACGGTCCTCGTTCGCTTAATTAATCGATTCTTTCATTAAATGAAATTTTATGATTCCTTCTTCCTTTTGCATGATCAATTATACGTGTCACGGTTTACATAGTAGAACCGATTATAGAATTTCATTTATCCACGTTCATTTTTCGTTTGAATGAAAAGTTGATCGAAAGTCTGACAGGGTCGCAATTTCATTATAATCGATTCTAATACAGAGTGACCGGCAAGCAAGTATACGAAGAACCTGTAAAGCTTGCGAAGCATGTTCAAGATCATTGTAACAACGGTTACGTGTCCACCGACGATACAGATTATTCGAGCGACGAAACCGATTCCCAGATGAACGATTACCCTATCGAGGACATAATCTATCGCGAGAAATCGGAATCGTCGAGCATTATGAACGGCGATCAGGAATACTCGTCGATGTATCGCGAAGAGTATTCGAACCGACGCAGGTCGGTGACTTCCGAAGAGGTGGAAACCTTCTGCAGCAACGGAGATGAGAAATATATGAACACAGAATCGGAAGTGCCCGCGGAAAGCAAGTCGTTGTTACTGTCGATGTTAGCGTCTCAAGAAGATATTTTGGAGACTATTAAACATTTGCGTAGCACGCCCGTTCTGGGCAATCTTTTGCACAGTGTTTCGCCAGATTTTAAATATACCGACGACTGTCCAGATGTAGGCAAGTTAACACGCATGCTTTTTTGACTCTTTCATTGTCTTGTCTCGTCTTGCTTTGCCTAAGCTTCGTATTCGTATCGCTTACAGGTGTCTGAAACTAAAGAGAAACTATCTTGTAATATCGTATACTATGTAATACTATATAATACTATGTAACACTATGTAATACTATGTAATACTATGTAAGTTTAGCATTTGCTTAAACATAGTTATTGTTACAGGTAAAAAGCTTTACGAAGATAACACCTACACAGGACCAAAACTTGCTAGCGTCAACAATCTAACCAACTACAATACCGCACCGCGTGGCTGGGATCAATCTTTGACCTATTACCGACCAATAAAGCTTGAGAAACCACAAGAAATTGTTTATTCGGACTTTTAGACGTAACGTATTTATAAAACAAACATCCTTACGTGGGTATATTTATCGCAGTGTAAATACTTTTTTCTTGTTTTTATGCGAATGTAATTGAGAACCGTTATTCGAAAAATATTATCGTTAAACATTAAATCTCGAAGTTATGGAATATATTAGAGTGAAGGTAATATTTTCCAAATATGAACGTATAATTGTTCTCGTATTTGTCTTGATTTCGTGGTTTGACAAACTATAATTTGTTTGTATTTTTAATTATCAATAAATATCATCGTTTCCTTATCTTTAGCATGTAAATGGTGTATCTACATAATTGATTTTAGATTTAATTAAAGATAACCCGATCTATATCGGACCGAAGCAGCACGCGATGTATGTACTTTGGTGTTGGCCTCCTTATTCTCAATTAACAAGGTATTTTATCCAAGTGGTTTGTTTTTCATCGAAGGAAACGTTTATCGAATCGTGAATCACGAAGGATATGTACTTATGAGCCTGTATCAAGAAAATGAAAAAGCTACAAGAGGTAACCAAAGCTTCCCACCGATCTTCCGTTTGGAAATTTCAAAGTTTCTCAGAGTATCAAGATCGCGTAACGAGTAAATCCCCCATTAGTAATTAGTATTCGTTTGGTGGGGGAAATTGAACGCTCGAATCGTCAACAATCCACTATAACCTTTCTTGACCAGTTGCTTACTGGTTCACTGCTCATCTCTGATATGGCTAAACAGAACAAATTCTCCCTTATCTACTACGTAAACGTCGTTACGCTTACACAGGAAAGCACGTAGTATAAGTAGAAGAAATTTGTAATCACTCCATCAGTTGCGACTTGCGAGCTGCGATTGGAACCATCCGGCAGCGTTTTGTTTTACGATGTCGTCTCGGTTTTCGGTTTCGCTGACTCTCTTTCTCGCGGTGTTCATTTATGGAGAAACAGCAAGCATACCCGGGACAACATCTGATGAAAGATGTGGATACGAGGTACAAGAATTAACTGTTCAATGTTAATTTGAAATGTAGCATTTTTAAATTGGCAAACAAGTTTATGCTTATAATATCAAAAGACTTGTATTAAAGTAACGTATTAATACTACATATTGTATGTTATTATAGGCCTGTCAGGGAGTTGATCCGAATAAATTAAATATTCATCTAGTGGCTCACACTCACGATGATGTCGGCTGGCTGAAAACGGTTGATCAGTATTATTTTGGAAGTAAGTACAATTAATTATAAAATAACATTTGTATTCATTGAATACAACGTTAAATGTCTTTCCATTTTTTCTAAACAAAGGTCGGCCAAATATTCAGAAGGCGGGAGTACAGTACATTCTAGATGGTGTCATTCAGGCGTTATTAGCTAATCCTGAAAGAAGGTATGTAATTTTTTATTTTTTTTTTTTTTAAATTACAAATATTTTTAGGTCTATAGTAGGTATACGAATGTCTTACATCTGTTCCGTTAGGTTCATGTATGTAGAAACTGCTTTCTTATGGAAGTGGTGGTTACGTCAGAATGAAAAGACTAAACAAGATGTTAGAAATCTGATAAACGAAGGAAGACTAGAAATTATCGGCGGCGGATGGAGCATGAACGACGAAGCAGTCACTCATTATCATTCTCTTGTGGACCAGTACACTTGGGGATTCAGGTAAAGATAAAAAGATAATTTAAAAAAAGAAATACTACCAGCTTTCTGAGCTTTCCGTTTTTCTAGACGGCTTAACGATACTTTCGGACGTTGCGCAACGCCACGTATAGGGTGGCAAATAGATCCTTTCGGTCATTCCCGAGAACAAGCGTCGATATTCGCACAATTAGGATTCGATGGCATGTTTCTGGGTCGTCTTGATTATCAGGACAAGGAGAATAGACTGAGCAAGAAAAACATGGAATTTATCTGGCAGGGAAGTCCAAATTTAGGTAAGTAAATTTAGGTAAATAGACATCCACAACGAGCTAATCGTGTTGTATATTCTGTTTCAGGATCTCGTGCAGATTTGTTCACGGTCGCATTATACAATACTTATTCACCGCCACCTGGTTTCTGTTTCGATGTTTTGTGCAACGACGAACCCATAATCGATGACCCCGATAGTCCAGATTATAACGTTAAAGAAAGGGTACGTAACGAAACATTCCGAAATCGAATATGTTCGAAAACAATGCACGTTGATAGTTGCAGTCATAGATACGGAAAAATATAATTCACAAAAGAGGGTTTCGAGTTTAACGAATTCGTAATCGTCGAACGTATACTTCCTTCCTTTCTGTAACTGCGTTAATAATACATAAGGTTGAAATTTTATTTTTTACACAACAGATTAATGAATTTTTACAATACGCGGTTCAACAAGCCAAAGTATATCGTACAAATAACGTGATATTAACAATGGGAGGAGATTTCACTTTTCAACAAGCGGAAATGTACTTTGTTAATATGGATAAACTGATAAGGTACTAATTTAATAGATATCGCTTTGCTTCTCTTCGTTAAAAAATCATCATCCGACGATTAATAAGTAGTAGCAATTGAAAGGAAGGAAAAGCTGTCTTGCAACTGTAACGCGTCCTTATGTCTGTTAATGGTAAGTACAATTTACCGTACTGTATCATCAGGTCGAACAATTTTTGGCCTATGCCAATCGCCAAGCAGCCTCTTACAAGACTAATAACATTATTCTTACGATGGGTGAGGATTTTAATTACCAACATGCCGAAATGTGGTTCACTAATTTGGACAAGTTGATCAGGTAAAATCTAATAAAAACTACATTAACTGCATTAACTAGAAAGCGTAAACTCGTAAAACTCTACGGAGTGTTGTTACATTTCGTTCCCACATCGGTGACAAAACCTCCAAGTGTTGGACCAATGACATTACGCTATTTACTTATTTGTTAAGCAATATTTGAAATTGATGATTTCGTATGCGACAGGTACGTGAGGGAAGAAACGTCGAATGTAAATATACTTTACTCGACACCATCGTGCTACTTGAAAGCAGTGCACGATGCCAATCTTAACTGGTCAACGAAAACTGACGACTTCTTCCCCTACGGAAGTGATCCTCACTCTTACTGGACTGGCTTCTTCTCTTCCAGACCGGCCATCAAATTCTTTGAGAGAATGGGAAATAATGTTTTACAGGTATGAGAAAACAATTTCCCTTCTCGTAATACTATACCGTAATTATAAATATAATTTCAGGTTACTAAACAATTGTCTGTATTGACCGATCTAAAACATACCGATGAAAAATTGGAACATTTCCGTGAAGCAATGGGTGTAATGCAACATCACGATGCAGTAACTGGGACGGAAAAACAACTTGTCGCCGACGATTACGCGCGTATATTATACAATGGCATCCAACAAGGAACAAATATTATTTCCGAAGCTCTAAGGTAACACAAATATATTCCTATGAAATATTCAGCTTAATTATTTCAACTGAAATCGTATTACTTTTTATTATATAGAAAATGGATGACGAATAATAGTCAAGAGGCAGTGCAATCGGAGAATATGTACTCTTGCATGCAATTGAACATTAGTTCCTGTTCGTACACAGAAGATACAAATATCATGCTCACGGTCTACAATCCTCTAAGTCGCGAAATTCGAACACCTATTCGTGTTCCTGTTCGAGGAGGCACACACAAAATTGTGGATTTAGTAGGTATGTGTTGAAAGAGATTTAAAGAGAAATAAAACGTAGCTATGGTATAAAGTATCTGACAAGTGATGAAAATTTAAAAATTGTTTAAGATAACAGTGACGTTACCTCGCAACTGGTGCCAATCCCCAATTCTGTATTAAAAATACCAGGAAGAGAGAGCAACGCAACGCATGAACTAGTGTTTCTCGCACTACTTCCGTCTTTAGGCTATAAAACATACAAGATTGTGAAACAATCAAATGATACAGATAATACATACGTGCAGACGAATACTACAAATTTTATCGATAATGAGGTACTAATTACACTTAAAAAAAAAAAAGATTATATTTTAACCTCTCCAGTTTTAATCTTTGAGAAGAAAAATGGCGAAGATAGTAACGAGAAACTAACTTTTTTTTTTTTCAGTTTTACGATGTATCCGTTAACACAGATAGCGAAGTTACAGTGGAGTGGAAGAAACTGAACAATATGAGCCTAGTTCAATCGTTCCATTATTACGAAGGAATGGAAGGAAACAATAGAGTATTTGAAAATAGATCTTCGGGTGCATATATTTTCAGACCGAAAAGTGTATCCAGTAAAAATTTTCCGAAATTCGGATCTTACAAAATTTACAAAGGTAATGTTGTATGTTTGATGAAACAAAGAAAGAAAATTTCCGTCTTTCTGATTTAACCTGGCTTAAAACGATAGACTAAACTATCGTGTCAAATTGACGAGCCAAATTTCTTTTCATTATAGGTCCGGTGTTACAAGAAATTCATCAAGCCATCAACGAATGGGTTAGTCAGGTAATTCGGTTGTATAATGGACAGGAATATATCGAATTCGATTGGCTTGTTGGACCAATACCTGTCAAGTAAGTGTAATAAACGTGTCTGTAAAATAAATAGGTTCAGGAGCGGTATAGTAATTGCATGATATGGATCTTGATAATTTATGTTAAACAAAATCAGAGAAAACTAAATGAAGTGAACTAATTTCAGGGACAGCATTGGGAAGGAAGTTATCAGCAAGTATTCGAGCAACCTCGAATCTAATGGAGAATTTTATACCGACAGTAACGGTCGCGAAATGTTAAAGCGAAAACGGAATTTCCGTCCAACTTGGGCTGTACGATTGGAAGAGACAATATCCGGTAATTATTACCCGGTTCCTA
This sequence comes from Hylaeus anthracinus, assembly GCF_026225885.1. Lineage (NCBI taxonomy): Eukaryota > Metazoa > Arthropoda > Insecta > Hymenoptera > Colletidae > Hylaeus > Hylaeus anthracinus. The sequence continues at coordinate 869,315 of NW_026534326.1, read as the reverse complement.
GTAAAATCTCCGTGAAGGATGAAGACAAATCCCTGAAACTCAGCGTGTTAACCGATAGAACAGAAGGCGGATCTAGTATGAGGGACGGAGAAATTGAATTAATGGTAAAATTTCATAGTTTGCGTACTATTTATTCCCATGGTCTCCAGTTTCATCCCCGTACGATACCTCATATATACAAATTATATTCACATATATGTACATGTATACAATACATATAATATCTGTACATACATGTATATATTCGACGTAATATGTTACAGCTTCATAGAAGACTTTTAAAAGACGATGGATTTGGTGTAGGGGAGGCTCTCAATGAATCTGCGTACGGTGAAGGTGTAGTGGTCAGGGGTTCGCATTACATATTTGGAGGCAGTATACAAAATTTGGATGAATTTATAGTAAAAGAAAAATCCTTGGCTCTTGAAACGTTACTACGTCCATGGACATTTTTCACACCGATAACGACAAATCCTACAAATGAAAATTATACGTTCAAGCCGCAAGTACGTATCCATATCGTGACGTCGTAATAAATAAATTTAGTTTACTTTGCTGCTTGCAACGGTATGAACAAACGATGTTTCCTTTCAGGGATCAGGTCTTGCTAAATCACTACCACCAAATATTCATATTCTAACTTTAGAGCCATGGAAAGATGGTACGGTTTTACTGAGGTTAGAGCACATTGTTGAACTGGGAGAAGCCGAGAGTTTATCCAAACCCGTGGAAATAAATATTCAGGTTAGTTTTGTAATAATTCAATTCATCGATTAGGTTAAGACTATATCTGTTTCTACTGGAACACTTGACCACATGCACGTATATCTAAATTATTAACTTTCTGTGTTCCAGGACTTGTTTAAAACTTTCACAATTTTATCCGTGGAAGAGACTACATTGGGTGGCAATGAATGGTTAAAGGATACGAACCGTCTGAAATGGGAAATCGAAACAAATGATGTCCTCAGAGAAAAAGAAAACATACTTCAGCCCATACAAACCGGAGATGGCGTTATAAATGTTCTTTTAAAACCAATGGAAATACGAACATTTGTTATTAAAACAGCACCGCGAAACTTGTAATTAGAATAAGTGATTCATTTACATTCGACATTACTTATATTCGATTATCCATGTTTGTTGAATTTTCTTTTGTCCGAATAAATGTACGTAATTACTATTGTAAAAAAAAAAGAATAAATTATATACCTACATATACAGAGTGTCTTTTTCATTACCGAAAATGTTGTCCGAGATATCCTAAGGAGATGTGAGAAGAGGTGGCACGTTTGCGCCTACGAGTAGGCAACCGGTCCGACATAGCTGTAAGTATAGGTTGCCTATCTTAAGGGGCTAACTTTCGGTACATTTCGGAATTCCGGCCATACTTGCAAAGTCGACAATTTTGGCCAGATTTTACTCTCGGTATCAGGAGAACATGATATGCGAAGAGGTGGCACGTTTGCGCCTG
>NW_026534326.1:865466-867831 GCF_026225885.1 Hylaeus anthracinus | reverse complement strand
TTTGCATTTTGGTATCAGGAGAACATGATATGCGAAGAGGTGGCACGAGAAATTCATGGCACGTATCAAATTCTAGCCCGAATTTTAAACTTTGGTATCAGGAGAACATGATATGCGAAGAGGTGTGGCACGATCTTTTATGTTGTCTCGAAACTTACCTTTTCGTATCAGGAGAATACTCGACGAGATTGCACAATTTATTTATTTTATTTCGAACTTACCTTTTCGTATCAGGAGAACTTGGTACTCGACGAGATTGCACAATTTATTTATTTTATTTCGAACTTACCTTTTACCTATGCCCCTGTTATATACTAACCTGTACTATTTAGTTTGTACGCAGGTTGCATCATCATAGGCGCATACGTGCCCCTGTTACGCGGCAACCTATATACTAGCCTGTTCGTCGTTTCGGTTGCCGTCTCGTAGGCGCACGGATGCCCCTGTGTATGAGGCAACTATGAACTAGCCTGTTTGTTGGTTCGGTTGTCATCTCGTAGACGCAGAGATGCCACTGTTATGTGGTGTTGCGAACGTGTCGTGCGAGGATAGGAATTTCGACGGATTTCTGTGATGACCACAGTTTTCATCACATTATGGTAATACATCGACATTTGACAATAGAGGCAATGCAAGTGACGCCACCTACCTGATACACGAAGAAGAACAAAGGCCCAAGAACTATATCTGTTCTCTTCTTCTCCTCCTGTATTATTAGAGACAGGAAGGAATACGAATTTTCACACGTTCCTGAAGATCGTTGGTTAGGTCTGGGTCCGGGGGACGGGCGTGTCGTTATATATTATAACGGAGGTGATTTTTATTTCAACAAAAATAACAATTTACATTGAACTGTTTTGATAATAATATTATCGTGTTATACTACACCTGTAGTTTAATGTAGGCATGGTATGCTCTCGCTCGCTATTAATTGTAGTTAATTTATCTGAATTAAATCGCATTAATAGCGGGTTCGTAGGTAATATCGCTTCCTTTAGCTTTGTGTATCATTTTTACTTCTTTTTGTCAGTTTTTTCATTGTTACTTTTTTAGCTTCTCCTTCCGTTCCGCGTCGTTAATGCATCGTTTATGGTACAGTATCTTCAGGAGGGAGCTGAGTACCTCGGCGTTTATTATTTTATCTATTTACAGACTTCTCGCGTCAAAGGGATCGAAACGACAGAAAACGATCTTCCTTCAGGTTACAAACGAGTAGGTACATGCGACGTTTTACCATAAGTTCCGTCGTCTAGTCTATAATCTAGATGATTTATCTCTCTTTCTCTCTCTCTCTCTCTCTCATTCTTCCTCTGTCTCTATTTTATCATGTTTCTGTGTGTGTATGTGTGTATGTGTGTGTGTGTCTGTGTGTGTGTGTTTGCGTGCGTATGTGTGCCCGTGTATTTCTTTTCGTTACCTCGTACGATGCTTCGGATTTTTAAAAGTACCACGAAAGGGTTGCCATCGACGCATTTCGCTTTCTAAGCGCCATCTTTGTTTAACACATCTCTCGACCGAGTCTCGGACGTACCAACCCCCGATCCGAGTAAAAAATTTTATTCTGAAAATATGTTAACAGTACGGAGCACTCTCGATTTCTTACGGTGCGTTTGTTTCTTACATTCATATCGATTCTCGTCCCGTTTTAAAAACCTCCTTCTCAACGGAACCGTGGAATTCTGCAATTTTTGTGCTCCTCCGTTATCAACAGAACGATGAAACCAAGTATACTTGGGTGTCGCGATAGAACACGAACTCAGTGACACTAAGTTTCGAATATCTCTAACGAGCACGTATTCGCACGTGTGCAATTTGTACATGTACGAACGAAAAGAATAATGGATAGAAACGAAGATGACGATTACAACGATCCCATCGCGTGGGAGGATACAACCGCCGTGTTCCTTTATGCTTCGTACCAACCGAGGTCTCTAGGTGTACGCCGTGTCCTCGGAAGTAAGATGGACACTAAAAAGTTTGGCGAGTATCGGCAGCTACCTTCCTCGGGTGTCAAACGAAAAACCGGATCATAAAAGCCTCGAATATCTCACTGTGTTCCTTTGACAGTCGAGAGTCGAAGAAAAGTACAAGAAAATACCCACACACACATACACACGCGCGCGCGTATACATAACGTGTGTATATACATACATACATACATACATACATACATACATACATACATACATACATACATACATACATATATACATGCATACATACATACATACATATATGCATACATGCATGCATATATGCATGCATACATGCATGCATATATACAAACACGAATCATAGACAGATGGTACACGTACACATACACATACGTATGCATAATGTATACATGGATTCATACATACAGAAA
>NW_026534326.1:857508-865456 GCF_026225885.1 Hylaeus anthracinus | reverse complement strand
TCATACATACAGAAACGCACAGATGGTACACGTACACATACGTATGCCTAACGTATACATGAATTCATACATACGCAAACACGCAGAGACGGGGGGCGGGGCACGTACACATGCTTGTATGTACGTATGTATATTATCGGTAAATGTTTTGGTAAAAGCGACTTACGGTGCGGCAATGTTTGCAATAAAAAGCAATCCTTGTGTCGAGTACTAAGGCTTGTTTCGAGTATTGCATGACTAAACGAGGGAGCGGACCGCACGATTGAACATACGTTTTGTTTGCATACAAATATAAAATTAGGCTAATATAAAAATTCTTTACGTGTACACATATGTGTGTTCACCGACGTGTGTGTGATACGGTGCGATCGCGTAATGTATCCTTGATAGTCAGAGCGTACAATCGGGTATTTTCGTTTCAGAATCAAATAAAATCATATATATCCATTCGCCGACGAACGATTCCATCGTTATTCGATCGCTCTGTATGTTTATTAATTAAGAGAACGTAGGTTCGGGAAGGTTCTCCCTTAGTCAGAGTTCATGGCGTCTAACCCCTAAATGCTAGCTACGTCACTTATGCTAAATCTAGACTCTTACAATAGCATACGACAAACTAGCCATCATATACCTACTTGCACAACTTAGAAATTAATATTTTGTGTACTATGTACAACACTTAGAATTACACTTTTTTTCCATTTTCATTTAAAACCCACTTCACCAAGGAGAAGAACATCTCACCCGATCGCGCGTGAACAAGCGCGTCGTCCACCGTGCGCGAGAATGCGTTGTACGAGGTCCCTTGTCGCGCCCGACCTAACTCCGCACGTTATTGGAGATCGACTCGTCGCACTGGTACAATAGTTGAGGTTTTTAATCCCAGACACATCACAGACTCATTCCAAATAAAAACACGTATGCCATTAGCGCTGCATTGTCGTTTTAACGATTACATTATAATTCATTATGTACAAAAAAGCGTCTCCATTGTGAACTTGGGCAAGCCTGGACGTTCCACAGGTCGATATAAATATATATATATATATATACGCACGCGTTCATTTCTCTCTTTTTTTTTTCTTCTACGCGTGTATATATATGTATATGTATATATATATATATATATATATATATATAAGAAACTTTAGTCTCCTCAGACTCAACCCGCTGATCGAAAGAATTTTAATCGAGAAAAGGAATGGAAATTTGCGTAACGATGTATGTGTGTGTACTGTGCATCATGAACGTGAACGTGAAACAATACTTGGTCTATAAAGATTATCAACGCATCGAGAGTATGGAAAAACACCTTTGTTTTTTTTTTTTTTTTTTGTTTTTTTCTTTTGTCGTTTACGGGGCTCTCCTTACATATCGTTTAATATTCCTTCGAATATATTAAAAATTAAATATCACGATACGTAATGACTTCGTACAGAAAATTTAATAAATTTATAGCTAAGTCTGTACAAATTGTTCGATAACGCTTTAAAATTAAAATTCTGCGTTTCCTATTTACCGACGATGAATCGGAAGAACGAAAAGTATTTAAAAAAAAAAAGAAAAAAAGAAAAAACGCTTCGTTACGAGAAAAAAAAAATGAAAAAAAAAAGATGGCGACGGAAACAGGAATAATTATATTTAATCTAGCAGGTAATCATACAGATTATTTTTTTTCTTTTTAGTACACATCAACGCGGAGGTAAGTAATGCATAAAAAATATTAATTATCGATTAAAATTACACTACCGTTACGTTCGAACAAAATGGCGAAAGGATTGCGGGGAGCACTAGAAGTAATGCATTCTTTTTTTTTTTTTGTAAAAACGGTTATTTCACGTAACGCGGGAATGATCTTTGACTAAAAATACGATGAAAGTATGAAGATTATAAAACAAACTCTAAAACATCGTACTGTAATCTCCGTTTCGGGATATGATAAAGTTTGTGTAAAAAAAAAAAAAAGAAGAAGAAGAAGAAGAAGAAAAGAAGAAAAAGAAGAAGAAGAAGAAGAAGAAGAAGAAGAAGAAGAAGACAACGAAACAGAAAGGAGAAACGAATCTCTGTTCGATTAGGATGAGAATTTGACGACCAGTAAGAACGTAATGGCTGACGCCCGAAAACATTGGTAAATTACGAAATATTCGATCGTTATCGTCGCCTGGATAAAACTTTCGTCGAGATTGAACAAACCGTATAAATACCCTAAGAAAGTTGTCACAGCAAGTTGATCTGTACGTCGCTAGATTATTAGACTATCAATCCTCGTCGGAGAGTGGTTCGTACTGCGCGGAAAGCAACGGTGCCGGTTCAGCTTGCATTTGTTCGGTCTTCACAGAACTAGATCCGGATGTCGGAGGCGGTGGCGCCGGCGGCGGGCCGGTGTGCACGCCTAACGCACTAAAAGGATAAAAGGTAGTGGTAGGAGCGGGTGCAGGCGGTTGCGGTGCTTGATTCGGCGTTTCGTCGACCATCATTTCACCGCTGGAAGGACTCTCGACGTTCCCTCCCATCTTTTCGTCCTTTTCCCCGCCGGTCGCGTTCCCACCGTTCCTATCACCCGCGGCGCCGCCACCTTTATCGTCCTCGGATGTACGCATAACTTCGACAATCTTATTCTTAACGTAATCCAACGGCGAGAGATGCGGCTTATTGGAAGGAGTTCCGGAAGTTGACGTGGCAGTGGTTGTTTCGTACAAGCGACGTCCGTAATGGTTGGTACCTGCTTCCGGGGGCGAAACGGGTTCAACAGAATGGAACTGTTGCTTTCCTACCGAGGATGGTGCCTGCTGGTGTTGCTGTTGGTGATGTTGTTGTTGTTGTTGTTGTTGTTGTTGCTGCTGCTGCTGTTGTTGTTGCTGCTGCTGTTGTTGCTGCTGTTGTTGTTGCTGCTGCGATTGTTGCTGCGTGACACGTATTATCTGACGTTCGTCTCCAGTTTTAACGGAATTGGATTCGTTGGCTTTCCGTCTCTTCCATTGATCTTCCGAGATTTGATACCTAACCGACAAAAAAATATATTCCATTTGTACAACATTTCTAACAAAACCGCGAGATTTTAAATTACATTCCATCGATTACTTACCCGGTGTACGATCTGTACGAGGAATGTGAAGGGCCGTAATCTGTAGAAACAATATGATCGACGTGTTCTCCAAGAGTAATCGGTTTATTTCCACTTCCGTTGCCACCCGTGTTTCCCGATCCGCTGTTACCACCGTTTCCCTCGCCGGCGGGACTATGGGCCATCCCATTGGGTTCCGCTGGAACTTCCCGATGAAATCCCTGAAACGTTTTCAATCGTAGAATCGAATACATTCGCGTGCACGAAACCCGAGCCTCGAACAGACGCTACGTTACCTGAAAAAGGCGATCGCCAGGTCGTTGCGGTTGAGAGTTTCCGCCAGTATTTTCGGCGCTTTGATTAATTTGATGAGTTATAATAGCGTCTATCAGACTGGCGGCGGTTAAAGTAGATCCCGTTTCATTTTGTTGTTGACTGGAGGACTGACTCTGTTTAGACGACGATTGTTGCTGTTGTTGCTGCTGCTGCTGCTGCTGCTGCGGTTGTTGATGCCTGGAGGATTGTGAAAATCCGCTGCTTATCAATCTGTTTGCGTCCCTGTCTAGTTGCTGCTGCTGTTGATCTCTGTACAATTGAGCCATGTGCCTTCTTTCAGCCTCCATCCTTTGCTGCTGCTGTATATGCTGCTGAAGTTGCTGTTGCTGTTGCTGCTGCTGCTGCTGTTGTTGTTGTTGTTGTTGCATATGCAGATCTCTTTCTCTTTGTTGTTGTACCGCTAAACGATGCTCCTGGTGTTCCTTCTCTCGTTGAGCAGCTGCCACCGCCATGTGTTGCTGAATTTCCTTTTCTCTCTGCTGATGGACGGTCAGACGGTGGTCGGTGTGTTGCTGTATATCTTTTTCTCGCTGCTGTATCGATAACCTATGCTCGGCGTGCTGCGCGTCCTTTTCCCTCTGTTGCATTCTGTGCTCTTGCTGTTGAATAATTTCCTTCTCCCGTTGCAGCCTGTACTCTTCTTTCTCCCGTAAATGAGCCAAATCCCGTTCTCTTTCTCTATCGCGTTGATGATGGTGCGCCACGGCCATTCTGTGATCGGCTTGATGCATCGCCAGACGATGCTTGTCCGCGTAGCGATCGGCCAACAGCCTGTCCGCCATCGTTTTACCGAGACCCTCGTGACTGCTACTTCCAGACGCGGGATGACTATGCGGATGAGGAACCGGAAGACTTGGTTGTTGCACAGCGACGTCTACTAAACTAGAAAAGGCCTCCAGTCCCGGCGGCGGAGGCGGATAATGAATTTGTTTTTGCGTGTTGTGCCTTTGTATGACACCCTGCCGAGGCTGTGTATGCGTTTGCGGCGGCGGCGGCGGCGGAGTACTCGTGTAATACAACGTCGAGGGCGCCTCGTTCTTGCTACCACCTTCGTTCGTACCGCTACTTCGACTACGCGCATGCATCTGTTGGCTGGTTATATAATCGTTCATGATAATTTGTCTCGATGATAATTGCTGTTCCATCGTGTAGCTGGGCGGTGGCCGACCCGAGTAAGAGTTGTATTGATTGCTATGAGTCACTACGACCGCCGCTGTTCCTGCTTGGGCTTGACCTTGTCCAGGAATGTTACCCGTCGTCACCGGTGAGTGTCTAATCGTTCTATGGTAGTCGTACATGGGTGCCCGTTTGTCCACCGCGAAAGGATGTACCGGTGTACCTTGAGTTATGGATCCTGTTTCTTTGGGTCCTTGGTTGCTGGGAGCGTTCACGGCATTTGAACCGCTTTGAACGCTCGGCGTACCAGCGACGCTGCAAGGGTTTCCAGGGGGTGTCATTTGCCGAAGGAGACCCTCGTAACGAGCGCTGGAAACGGGTGTACCGTGCGTGATGGAGCCGCTTTTGTGACCCGTCGTCCCCATGGCGCTCAACTTAGGTGACAATTTCGGATGAGGCGGCGGCACGGCAACTTTGTTCATTTTAGGTGTAAGAGGCGCTTGAGGTCGCGGCGACGATACGTAGACGAGCGGACTTTTCGCGCCGCGTCCTTGTTCAGGGTGAGCATGGGGATGATAGTAAGCGCCCGACGGTGGTTCCGGTCGGTACAGGGTGACCGTCGGTGGTTTGTGAAGCGTCTGCAAGGAATGGTTGTATTCTTGTTGTTGCCTTGGCTTTTTGATGCTCAGGTCGAGGGTGCCCTCGGTGCTCTCGCGTAGCGCTTGTTGCACCTGCATCACGACCAATCCTTCTTTTGGAAGCAGATCCGATGAAGATTGACTGCTCGACGCCGTCGGTGGACAGGGAGTAATCGTTGCTTGCATTTGACCTAGGGAAACACAGGCGACGTGTAAATAATTCACACACGAAGCAAGACCGACGCAATCCAAGACCGACATCGCCAAGAGAACTTACCAATTTGTTGCGGACTAGGAGCAGAACGATGCGCGTGATGAGGACCAGACACGACCGACAGGGTCGCCAAACTCGAATCCCTAGGCATGGCGGTGTTCGCCATGGAACTCGACGGTTTATATTCTCGTACAAAAGTGATGTCGTTCCGGTGATCTGTTTTTAATATACTAGATATCGTCGGCGTTCCGGAATTTACAGGTATCGACGATCCGCCGGTCCCGGCCGGACTGTTGGGATTCCGTTTCAATTGCATCTCGATGACGCCGAGCATAAGATCTTTAACGGTCAGGGGATTGGAATTGTTTGCAGTGGATGGTGGCGAGTGAGATGACGGCGGGACTTGTTGATGCGGTTGCTGATGCTGTTGCTGCAGCGACGTTGAATTATTGGCAGTAGTTAAGGTCACAACGACGCTGCTATTTTCTAAATCGGCACCACCCTGACCCTCGTCCGCCGTCTCCTGAAAACAATCATCGAACCTCTATCAGACGGCCCTATCGAGAGACAAAGTTCTTTCTTATCCAACTATCGAAACAGAACAAAGAAACTCAAGGGAACTATTCACATCACAACAAACTATTAATATCATAGAAACGTTCTGAAACGTGTCGATTTTCGGTCCCTTTGTCCCTGCGATCAAAGGGAAGCTTCCACTTACCGTGGCAGAACTATCGTAATCTTCTCTAGTGCCAGCGGAAGCAGCGTTGCTACCTCCGCTGGTGGAAGACTGTTGCGACGAGCCTAGGCTCACCGGTGGTACCAGAGACACCACGGCTATATCCGGCAGCTTTTCACCAAGTTTTTGGTCTGCCGATCGCGTAAAGGATATAGGCAGAGTAGCAGACGCGGAAACGCTCGGCGTTCCTGGTATCGCGCTCGTCATATTGTTCGCTGGACTTCCCGCGCTGGCTGTGTCGCTCGAATCGTGAACCTTGAGGCAAAGGAAAAGGTACAATGAACGGATAAGCTCGAACACGATTGAAAGTCGAACGATCGATAGATGAATGGACGCTTACCGTGAGTTCGTCGCAGCTGCTCGTGCTACTACCGCTCTCTTCCTCGTCCGTCAAGCAAGGTCTTCTCTCCTCGCCCAAGGACTGATGATACTCGGCGACCACTTGGTCCAGGCTCAACTTTTTCCGATACGCCAGGTAGTAGTTTTTGCATTGATGGTTCGTCTTTCCCGGTATCTGCTCGGCGACCTTCACCCAGTTGGCGCCGTGTTCGCGAAGAGCTCTCCTCAGATGTTCCAATTCCTCGTCCGTCCATTGCCGAGCCAGGGAATCCGCCGTGTCCTCGGCAACTTCGGCACCGCCGGTCAGGTGAGGCGCCAGCCGTCGAGATATACGATTGAAACAAGCCGAGCAACATTTCGTGGCATTGCTCGGGATTTCTGCAAGATAGAACAAGGTATCAAGAAACGAACAAGATACTTTTGTATCTCGTAGACCAGGTCGGACGATCGTTATCGTTTCAAGCAAGAATAGATTTCTACTCACGAAACTCTTGTACGATTGGGTCGCGAATTTCAGCTGGCAGGTCGAGCCACTTGACTGGCAAGGCTCTCAGTCGCTTCACCCTGGCTTTCGAGCTGGCGTTGTTCAGGTTCGGGCAACCCGGGAGCGGGCACGCCGTGTACCGTCCCCTGACCGCTTTGCATCTGCAGGTATTGCACACGCGTGCACCGGGCGCGATTTGATCCTCTCGCAACCCGTACTGCAACGCTTGACCGCGCGGCAACGCCCGACTTTGCGTATTCCCTTCGACCACGCTCTGGCAGACCGCACAAGCGTGAGGACCGATCTGTCTGCTTCCTTCTGTAACAGAAAACGAACGACGTTGTAGATCTCCTGGTAGCTGGCTGCAAAACGGTCGACGAACGCGTGCTCTAGACAGAGATCTAAACGGAGCTTCGGAATTTACCGAGCCTGGATTTTTGTGTAATTTTTATTTGTGGTTTGTGGTTCTGTGTAGAAATTAGGCACGGAGTTTGTGTAGGTAAGTTCGGAGATTTTTGTTCAGGCTGGTTACCTTTGGACCATTCCAATTCGTTTCTTCGATTGGCTGAAACGCAAGGCGGAAGAATGGCGGAGATAGCCGAGTATCATTTGCATTCTCTTGGTGGTGAAATCGGGCGAGCATAGGTAGTCGCGAGGGTAGTCTGCGGAGACGGAAGTCGAGAGGGAGAACACGAGGGATGGAGCGGGACGAAACGAACGGTCGCGGAGAGTTAGCGTACGGAAACGGAGCGAGAAACAGAATAATTACCGAGACTTTGCTGGTTAACTAATTAAGGGTGGCCAATTAAAAACTTCTCTCGCCCCGCGGTCGCAAACATTGGCGTAGAGACACGGTGGAGTGGCTTTTGATGGTTTTAACCCGGGTGAAAAATTCAAGTTTATTCTCCCGACAATTATCGCGACTCGGCGAGAGGTCAGGATTCGGGTTTTCGCCGAGTAGTTGGGCCGCTGCGCGAAATTCCCACCGTGGCGAAGGAAAGCTTTCGAGTATGCGGGA
>NW_026534326.1:838404-842508 GCF_026225885.1 Hylaeus anthracinus | reverse complement strand
GTGAGAGAGAAAGAGAGAGAGTGGAACTCTTATATATATATATAGAAGATATATATACTGAAGAACAAAGCTCCCGAGTGGTCTCATTCGAAACCGGAGTATATAGAGAGTCGACGATACAGCGAGCGAGCTGTGAGATACACTTTCGGCGATCGACGAAGTAACATTTCAGCACGCGGAGAGTTCGAAGGGCGATCACGGAGAAGGGAGGAGACATTCGCTGAATATTTCCACCGAGAAACGATCCTGGCTAATCCTCGCTCCTCGATTTTGTCTCGAGCGACGAAGGCGAGGTGGTCGAATGTTTAATAGACATACCGGACCATCTCGGTGAGAAACCACGCGAAATTGCAGAAGTTTGTATCGATGGCATCGCTTGTTGAAGGATTCGAGGGTGCTGCGTTACCATTCGCTGTCTAGGGAAGCTTGCGAGCTAATGAAGAAGCGAGCTAATGAAGAAGCGAGCTAATGCAGAAGCGAGCTAATGCAGAATTGCGGACGGAAAACTACGCAATGGGATGGGAACGCAGCGATCCGATGGTTCGAATCGTCGTGGAGGTGGTACGATATCGCGAGCATCCTACGAGTTCGTAACTGTTGCTTGTGATTTGACAAAGAAGTATTTACGACGGCCAGAAAGTTAGTTATCGAGGGACAACGAGCTCCAGCGACGAGGCAGCGATTTTCGACGACGAGACGACGGAGTTTCGTGGCGAGACGACGGGACGCAACGACGAGAAGCGCGGAATTCGCCGCAGAAATGGTGTTACAACTGCGGATATCTCTCCTTCGAGTGTCGCCGAAGAAGTCGAGGAGCGAAGCGTTTCGAACGTGGAGAATTCGGACACGAAGAACTGAAGAATAATAGCCGAAGAATAGCCGAATTCCTGCTAGCGGTACAGCAGGAATTCCGTAAAAGGTGTGTTAAGAGTGTTTGTATTTGCGAGCGCGAGGTTGCCTCTATAATTGACACCGGCGATTGTGAAAATGTAGCGGAACAATTACGGAACAATTACAGAACAATTACGGAACAATTATAGAACAATTATAGAACAATTACGGAAAAGGAAGAAAAATGTTACAAAGTACAGAAAGTAAATCAAAGTAATTTAACTAATTAAGTCTCGAGTAATTTAACTGAAAAGATCGAATCTCTGAAAGAACAAGATACTTCTTGGTCGAATCAGAAGCGACAGTTGCAAGATTTGGGTATCTTCCGGAACCGAAGAATCTAAAAATATTTCAAACGCCGAGGTAGAGACTTTAAAAGGGAAACTTGAGAACACAGAGGAATACACAGTGAAAAAGTAAACAGCGCGAAACTAAACGAAGCACTCGATGCCAAGTTGAAGATGTGTGAAAATATGAAATTGCATACGAAGTTTAACGCATCGAAATAACTCGTATGGAACTCCTATCGAACATTGCAACAGAAACTTCAATCGTCTTTCGTCGTTTCGAAACTAAAGATAGCGAAAACAATTTGAACGACGCTAAATTGTGCAATGTCTTCGAACATCGTTACGTGAATTCGATGAAAAATATATTTTGAAAAAAAAAAGAGAAGTTAAATCGCTAAATATTACAACGGAAGAAATGAAATTAAAAGGACAGCGATATCAGTCACTGACTTTCGAATTGGAAGAGAACGCAACGAGAACCGGACTTCAAATTCGCAGCAAAGTATCTCGGGACATATGAAATAACTAAAATACCAGGAAACGACCGGTGTGTAGCGACGAAGGTTGGCGAACACGAGGGACCGCGACTGGATGACTGAAAGCAGTGACGAGCTGTGCAGTGATAGTGAAGTGGTGGACTAATAGAAACAAAAAAAAAAAAAGAAAAGCGTGCCAGGAGGCCAGATATCCTTGTCAGGAGAGCCGAGTGTGAGAGTGGGAATGTGTGCGTGAGAGAGAAAGAGAGAGAGAGAGAGTGTTAGCTATAGGGTAGGTACAAGGATATTGAGCGGACTCTGTTCGTTTTAGTTTCGTTAATAGTTGAGTCAGTATTTTATAAATATAGTAACATAATAAATCCTGCATATACAGGGTGTTCCGAAAGTCGGGGAAGAGCCGGAAATGGGGGGTAGCTGAGACGATTCTGAACAACAATTTCCTTTGCAAAAATGTCGTACGAGGCTTCGTTGAGGAGATATTAAGAGAAAACCGCGACCAATCAGAGCGCGAGGATGCCGATGCAGCGCTCGCGGTAGCCAATGAGCGCGGCCGCCTAGCGCGTACGCGCGCTCTGATTGGTCGCGGTTTTCTCTTAATATCTCCTTAACGAAGCCTCCGACAACATTTTCGCCAAGGAAAAAGTTGTTTCGAATCGCCTCCCGGACCACCTCTTTCAAGGTGTTACAACGTTTTTCGGACACCCTGTATACACAGAGTGGAGGTGATTTGAAACAACTTTTTCCTCGGCGAAAATGTCGTACGAGGCTTCGTCGAGGAGATATTAAGAGAAAACCGCGACCAATCAGAGCGCGAGGATGCCGATGCAGCGCTCGCGGTAGCCAATGAGCGCGGCCGCTCGGACGGTCTACGCGCGCTCCGATTGGTCGCGGTTTTCTCTTAATATCTCCTTAACGAAGCCCCATCCGACATTTTTGCAAAGGAAATTGTCGTTCGAAATCGTCTCAGCTACCCCCCATTTCCGGCTGCTCCCCGACTTTCAGGACACCCTGTATATATAAGACATCTCATTGATGTATACAGGGAAAACTTGTGTCTCTTCCCTTTCCTCCGTCCACCCTCTCGACGCAAAGGACGAACGCGCGTACGACGGGTGCACGCGAAAGAACAAGAAAGAACAGGAGAAGGGGGGGATGGACCAGCTGTAGACGAAGAAAAAAAGCACGCGTACGGAGATCCGCGCATCGAGGGTTTCGCGAGAGCGCACGTGCAGCCCCTGGCGCGACCGACCGACCACCGCCAATCTGCAACGGGGGCGGTTCTCCAGCGGCGCGCTGCGCGCCGACTGGCTGGCCTCCGAAGGAGGAGGCCGGCGGAACGGGTGGAAAAAGCTCGGGAAGCCGCAAGCTCCGATGGTGGCGAACGAGAGAGGCCACCAGCCAGCGACTCCGCCAGCGTTCAAATCACGGCCGAACGCGACGCACGCACGGTCTACTTTCCCGATCGTCGTTCCCGCGACGCGTAACTCCATCTCTCTCGAATCCATCTCTTTTGGATCCATCCATCTCTCTCTCTCTCTCTCTCTCTATCTCTCTCTCTCTCCCGGATCGGCGTGTGGCGGCTCGAGAGTCTCGGAACGCCGGGATAAGAGATCGCCGAGGTGATGTCTGCGCCGCTCTCGACCGACTTCGTGGTACCGAGGAGTCCAGACACGCGGAGCTCGGCGAGGAGTCGCGTCTACCGAGAAAGGTTCGCTCGTGCACAGTCGGCGCGGTTCGACGGATAGACGCGAGTAATGCGTTGACCGGAGTAGAAGGAACGATCCGGCAAGTGCTACCGAGCAGCTACCGAGCGGTCAAAGGAGCGGTGCAACCCTCGACCGTGAACGATGTACAGTTTATACAGAGCTTGGTTCGGGGACAGTGCGATGGGGGACAGTTACTCGAGGCTTCAAGAGACCCTGTCGCCGCCGGACACGGTGGTCAGGGTCGGGAACGAGGGCGAGCAGTTCGTCGCTCACAAGGGCGTCCTCGCCGCTCACAGCGGGTACCTGAAGGCCTTGCTAACCAGTGCCGCGACGACGCCGAACAGTGCCAACGCGAGCGTCGGCAATCTGCCTGCGACGATCGCCGTCACCACCGCCAGCCTCCCGGGCCAATCGCCGCGACCCGTCACTTCCGTTTCCGTCTCGTCCATCGGTAAATATCCGAGGTATTCCGGAGCGGAGGCTTCTCTTCCTGGACTCGCGTCCTCTCACGCCGGGAACGTACACGTTAGCTTGCTAAACACCGCGTGGTTTTACATTTGCTTCTTCAAACATCTATTCGAAGTACACGGAGTGATTGTTATTATAATTAACGCGAGCAGCCTCGACGTCGACTTCTTAACAACTTCTCTACCGTGAGCCCAAATATATATATATATATATATATATATATATATATATATTTATATTTATATATATATA
>NW_026534326.1:818409-838394 GCF_026225885.1 Hylaeus anthracinus | reverse complement strand
AGAGAGAGAGAGAGAGAGAGAGAACGAGTCAAAGTGCGAAAGAAACAGAGAGAACAAAGAGTGAGACAAATGTACAAAAGGAGAAACAAAAACAAAGAGGGAAAGAGAAAGAGGGAGAAGGCGGTAGAAGTGGCGGAAACTCGGAGCGGTGGAGTGCGGATGGGGACAAGGATGAACCACCTTAAAGGGGATAGCATGAATCATAAGTAATCAATATTATACCTGCGACCGATATAGAAAAATTTTGGGCGACATACAAGTGGCGAAATACTTTACATTTTTATTTCGGAATTTTAGTTCATTTCCGAGATATCCTAGCTACGTATATTTTTTGTAACAAAAGAAATCCGGAATGCTATCCAAAATGTTGCATTTCGATCTATTTGGACTCCTAGCATGTTTTTCTGACATAAATTCGTACGATATCCTTCCATCGTATCGCTTTCGTAATTACTTGTAATTTATTGTTGAGCGTACAAGCTAAACAAATATAAAAATAAAAGCAAATCAGTGGTTACGAAAATGTATTACTTATAGTCATGTTTAAAAGTAATTTTTCCGTTACTTATTTTCCTTGAATAAATTATTATTAATAAATATATCGTACTTGGAATTTTTCGAATCTTAATTAAGAATTCCCTTCGCCTAATTGCTCTATTTTTATAATAGAGTATATCTATACTAAAGCAACAACATGATACGTAGTGTGCAAGGTATAATTAAAGGGGGCTATATTTACATTATACAATTTTATATACGATCTTTGTTAATCTTGAATTGTAGTCTCGAATGATTACAATACAAATCACATCGATCATATTACATTTCGATATTTATTTTTAAATAGACAAATCTATTTTTTCGTTAAATCGTAATGGCTGACTCGAGTCCAAAAGACCGAACCTTTTGCATAATGCATTCATAGCAGCTACATCTTTTGCTTCGTTAATAGTTTGCCCAGATCCTAGAAACATTATTAGTAAACACAATGGTAACCGAGTTAACAATTGGAAAGTTTCAACTACCTTTTTAAAATAAATTTTTACCTGAACCTAAGAATTGTTTATTTGCATAAACCGCGATTTGATAAACTGCCAGTACGGTATTTGTTCCAGCATGTCTAATGATTCTTGGCTCTACAGGTGCTTTTATTTCGTTAGAGACGATATCGTTTAACATCTTAAATGGTTCTTTGGGGCACCATATTTCGGTCAAGTCTTTGTTTGCTAATCCTACTAATAGAAAATCTCGAACAAAAGTACTCGCACGATCGATATCGGCGCTTTCGGCAAGTGCTGCTACGAGTGCTAGAAATGTTTTAGCCAATGTTTCTTCTGCCACGGGATGCTCCTACGTAGTAAATACAAAAATTATAAATGTTATTATTATATTAACAATATAAAAATGTTGTGTATACAAACAGCTGTCAGAATAAGGTCCTTTGTTCCAATATGCAAAGATGCTGTAGCCAGAATTTCATTGGACATAAGGTAATCATGGAATGCTCTGAAATATAATTTCCATTAGATGGACTTGAAATACAGTTATTTCTTATATCAAGTTCAAACTCCCTATTTTTACACGTACATAATAGCAGATTCAGGAGCATGTGGGAGAGATTTACTCAAATACTTGAACGCAACTTCTGAAGTTATGTTTCTTCCTTTTTCAATTAAATCTTCGTTATGTTCTATATCGAGTTTAGGTTCTTCTATTCCAATTTCTTTTTGTTTTTTTTCTTCCTCGAAAATGTAAGACTTATGGATGAATGCTTTGTTTAATTTCTCTGTTTCAAATTTTTCTGACAGTCTCTGATTAAATGCATATATTTCCGAATCTCTATTCCACTCTATAAAATTACTTCGAATCGGTTCTGGTTGAGGAGGTAACCGTCTTTTTCTTCTGGTTAGGTCTTTGTAAGTTGCAGATACCCATCGATGAATGTACCTACAATCTACACTTGTAATTAATACATTATGCGATATTAAATAATACAAGTTTCAATTAACATATTTACCATTATAATATCCAGGTATTATTCTCACAAGATTATTGCAGCATAAACGTAACTTATTCATGTTTATTCCGTATATATATATAAAAAAAATGCAACTGTTTTATAAAATAATGATTCACTCTATGTTACGGATATCTGATGTATTGCGCCAATGTCGTTAGGATAATATAATGTTCACAATAATTAACAATTAACGACATTAAACAATTCGCATTTGTGCAAAATCAAAACAACATGATCACACGTGATAGGTTATTTACTAAAAATATAATTATTACCAACCGAATGTATCAACATACCCAGAGTGGTTATATCAAGTTTTTTTAACGCGTTTATATTGGTGCACCTCGTTCTTGGCGCCATTACAATTTCAGCCATTTTGCCTCTGATTTTGTTCCTGCTCCGATTCCGAGTTGAGTTTACTATAAATATGTAATTTACGTATTCCGGAGTTGCGTCTTATAATTAAATAGTTAGGTGGGGACTGTAATAAACGTAAACTTAAGTTATTGGAAAAGGTACAGAATAAAAAAAAGCGTCAAAATGGAGGAGAAACTTCGTCAAATGGAAGATGAAATGAACAGGTATCGTGTACTTATAAAACGTTGAAGTATTCTAACCTTTATGGACTTTTTATTTTGTTCCCTTACGATTTATGTATTTATTTCTTTTAATATACACCCGATTGCAACATTTACGTTTTCGAGATTGTCACATCGTTCGTAGTTTACACGGTAAATTATATTAAATGGCTCGTCTAATAAAAAGCAAATAAAGTAATACAAGTATAAAGGCAGGTAAACAAATCGTTAAAAGTTTGTTTGCAATTTGTAACTTATTATAATTAATTGTACGTAATTTTTTTAGATTCGAAGCTGAAATTGGTAGTCAGTTAGTCGCACCAATGGTAAGACCTGTAATCGGTGCAAATACGTACAATCAAGTAGCTAGACAATTGGAGCAGCATGAACTTCCAACTCCTGTTGTTGCTGCTGCTGCAGCTACCTTAGCTTTTCCATCGATGATTGGATTTCCACCTCCGCCGCCGCCGCCGCCACCACCACCTCCTCCACCACCGCCGCCAATGTTGATTCCACAACAAGTAGCAAGACAAGGTAAATGGTTTTAAAATAAGAATATATGAAAATTATACTTAATTGCTCTATATTTAAAACAAAGAAATGTTGTTTATTACAGGTACGGTTCCTTCTATTACAACATATTCGTCCCCTGCACAGATAAGTAATCCGTATTTACCAAACATGGTGGACTCGTGTTTAACTGCTACTCCAAAAACATATGAATCCACGTCGACACCAATGATACATCCAGAAATTATTGAACAGATTATCAATACAAAGATCCCTGAAGATGACAGCAAAAAGAAGCCAAAGGTGAAAGGTGTTAGTACAGCAGCAGAATTGGCGATTAGTCAAGGAAAGGCCAGTTCTATAATGGCGAACGCCAGCGCGGAAGAAACTCATCCTAAGGGAAAAGGAAAGAAAAATAAAAAAATCGTACGAATGGCGGGTGGACAGATATGGGAAGATCCTTCTCTGTTGGAGTGGGAAGAAGGTTATTAACGTTTTACTGTTTATATTATTTACGAGTCTTGTTTCGCTTTAAACATATTTTACGATTCTTTTTCGTGCGCAGATGACTTTCGAATATTCTGTGGAGACCTAGGAAACGATGTCACAGACGAGATGTTAGTGAGAGTTTTTGGCAAATATCCAAGTTTTCAAAGAGCCAAAGTAGTTAGAGATAAAAGAACAAACAAGACGAAGGGATTTGGATTCGTGTCCTTCAAGGATCCGCAAGATTTCATTAAAGCAATGAAGGAAATGAATGGTGAGTTGAACAATAATCGGCTATTACGATGACCTAGGATACGGTAAACTGGGATGTTTTATTCTACGTTCGAATACAAAGGGAAATAATTCCTAATTAACGATATTAAGTAAATATTATGCAGACTAGAAAAAGAAATGAAATAATATTTACAAAGTCGTATACAAATATAAACGGTAAATAGTTTCAAGGAATCATTGCCACAGTATTTTGGATACTTTTGCCGAAAAAATTATTCATAAATCTAGGTTTTATCAGAATATGCGACTTATGTAAAATTATCTAGAACTCAAAATTTCTGTTGATATAGTTTATGTACCAAAATTACGAGATCAATATTTCGAGTAATTAGTTTTCTTCAATTACCAAATGGACCCAGTCCATACGATATAAACAACTGCGGTATTATAGAATAATGTCTTCTTGGATGCGGTGGAGCTCCGTTGCGTAACGCGATCCGATAATTAGGATTACTTACAGATTGTACCGAAGTTTCAGCTGTTTTTTCCACCTGCTGCTGCTGCTGGTGCGGTGTGCCACCTTGAATTATAATAATGTACAGTTATGTTTATGGAGATAGTATACATGAAGATACTTGTTCGATGTTTTCTTACTGGCATAGTTATTCCGAAGGCTGTGTTGATTCATATATAAAACGGAAAAGGGCATTCCAGCAGCTCCTCTGCTACGAGCTAAATCCTTCTTCGACATTTCGTTTCCACTTTTTTTCGTAACTGTTGACAATTGAACTCTCTTATCCGCTGTTGGAACATTACCGCTCCACGACTCTATTATTGTATTTGGGTCCATATTCGATGCTTCTCTTCGAATTTGTATTCTAAAAACCACCAAGATGTAAGACGAAGCTCTGTCACATATCACACTGGAAAAACCAGGTAAATGGGTACCTAGGTAATGGTATTTCTTCTGGTACGATAGCAATGTTTTCTGGAACTTGTTGTACAGGTATCCATTCCCAGCAGTCTTCGTTGTGTGAACACGCAGTTGTGATTACAGCATCTAACTCATTCTGTTTCAGTGCATTCTTCAGATCGGTTAAAGGTACACCTTGACACGACACGAAGGTAAAGATCAAAATTACAACGCTGTGTAACATTTTCCTACGTTAATGTCTCGTTTAAATAGTTTCTCGTTCGATATCGGTTTCGTGTTCGCTCTACGTTTCTACTCGCGTGAAACGATTCGTAGTTTGAATACAGTGGCGTGTTGTTCCTTGTCTCTGCTTCGATTCTGAAAAGCATAAAATTCAAGTTGCGATACTTTTGGAAGAACGAGCGCAACCACGCTTTTAAAACGAGGAGCCCTGTTGCGAGTCTGAATGTTAAGGAAGCATTTAAAAAAAAAAAAAATGAAAAAAGAACGTCGGTGAATCGAAATTCCGTTCCGATGACACGACGATGATTATTAGGCAGCTTGATGACGGACAAACACGTTGTTTACGTTTTCGAGAAATCTCTGCAATGGGTACGACTATTTATACAACATTCTGCGCTAAAATTAGTACGACGATACTCCTACACTTGCCGATTTTAGTGACCACGGAATCAGGCTGTACTGGAAATAGATATTGTCGTTCTTTGACAACGAAAGTAGCGAGCAAACGAATCGATTACGGGTTGCTGAACCGTTTTTCTCTGGAAGTAACGTTCCTTCCTTTCAGCTTTCATATACAGTCGGTGTAAGTATTCGTACAAGAACCATTTCTTTTAAATTGGTTGCTGTACGAATACTTGTTACATTAACTGTAAAAGGTTTTCCAATAAGAATTTTGGATTTATATTTTCTTAATTATTTTAAATAAAACACAGACCCTTTCGGAAAACCGTTTACATTATGGATATGCGTATAAGATATACATATATACAGTGGGTGTAGAATGTATTCGTACACCACTCAATTTCCCAAAAAAACTTTTGTGTGAAATTGTAGTTTCTCAACTTCCTTTTTCATAATCAATGATATTTTACATATTCTCGAAAGTCTTTAAGATAGATGCAGTCCAAACAACATT
The DNA here is from genome assembly GCF_026225885.1 of Hylaeus anthracinus. NCBI lineage: Eukaryota > Metazoa > Arthropoda > Insecta > Hymenoptera > Colletidae > Hylaeus > Hylaeus anthracinus. The sequence goes on along the minus strand of NW_026534326.1, from coordinate 832,494 downwards.
TACTGGTTAATATAATTTGTGAAATTAACAAAAAGAATGGGAAAAGTGGGTAAAAGTATAGAAGCAATATGTATTTGTACGATTCTTATGGTGAACCATTTACAGCAGAGTTTTGTAACGTAAACACATTAGTTTATTGCTCCGTACGTATTAGAAAACGTCAAATTTCCAGTAAAGTACTTTTAAACAGTTGTGCGAATACTTATTGCTTCAACATTTCTATCGATTAATTGTTTCTTTTTCTTGTTAATTTCACAAATTATATTGACTAGTAAATGTTTTTTGGACTATATCTATCTTAGAAACACCCGAGAATATGTAGAATGTTATTGTTTATAAAAAATAAGTTGATAAATTACAATTCCACACAGTTTTTCTGGAAGTTGATCGGTGTACGAATACTTTCTACACCCACTGTATGTATATCCATATGTATACGTGTATTCAAATTATTGCAGAATACCGAGGTTCCCGTGGTTGATTTACATGTCTGCTCTGGAATTATTGCACAGTCTGCAAACCCACGACGTTCCTAATTAAAATGACATATTCCACGCTAGCAGGGAACAAAAACCATTCCCTCATTTCAAGTTTTTGTCACGTGTGGGATGTATTCTGTTCTTTTATCTCCATTGTTAACTACCGTTCGTGCACGTTAGTTACACATTGTACGTAGTAGTTGCATTTAAATCCAATGCTACATGGCTAAATTGATTCAAGAGACAGTCATCGTACAAAATACAAGAATCATTAGGGTAAATGAAAGATTACACGACTTTAAATTCTTGCAATTAACAGGAACACTTTCAGGGTTTCTAAGAAAAGTTGTACTTTTTAATTGTCAAACTCGTTGAATGAAATCTATTGAAACAAGTCCATAATTATCGAGGAAAATAATGTTCATCTCGTTATCGCATTGTTAATGAGTTCCAGGTGAATGCCAAGTTTGCGTTAATTCCACAGGGAAATTGATTATTGCTGGTGCTACACGGAACTTTCAATTTTCTCATTTCCGTTTGTCGATAGAAGCAACTACCCTGAAACGTCATTCTCAGCTGTACCCTTGGAGATGTTCGTTACATGTTTAATTGTTATTAAATTAATTTTTTGTATGAATTATTTTCAATAGAAGATTTCCATTGAAGCCTTTCCGGTCCCTTTGGAAGTTCAGCTGAATGGAACAGGTTTTGTCTTTAAGTTCATTAGAACATTGGAAAAATCTTTCAAATGTGATTTTAATACACCAAATGTAAGTATGTCTTCCATATGTAAAAAAAAAAAAACAATTGCAAGTCTTTGACAAAGTCAGTTTAATCACAGTCACTTCCCTAAGTGTATTCGTACACCCAAAAGTCTGTCAAAAATCATTTCAATGACTCGTGTATTTGAATTTCCAGTTACCCTAAGAGAATGTTAATCAACGAGAGAAAACGGAAGAGAAAAGACTCACCGTTGAAACACACGTGCCTGTTCGTTTGGTCGCCGCTGGTCGAGACTCCGTCGTTTATCGGCGCACGTCTACGTAGCACACGGACGTCCGTTCCCCGTCAGGGTGGCTGCGACGGAGTGCGTCGCGACGTCCTCCGTCCCGATACTCATTCAACAACCCCTACCACAGCCGTTCGTTCCCGTAACATCCCCACCTGACGACGAAGAGCCAACCGCGTGCCTTGATTTCCACTATCGGACGATCCTCCGTCGTTTTCATAACGGTGGTTCATTTATTTATCGCTGATAATATTCTCTGGCGTTCATGGTGGTCATTACGGTTCCGGTAGTCATCTTCTTTAACGTCCATCGTGGTCATTGTGCTCATTGTGGTCTCTGTATTCCTCCGTCGATCGCTTCTTCTAAACGAATCAGAGCCACACGAATTTCTGTGCGAGTCACGTTGACCACGCGGTGGGTGTGAAATACCGCGCATATTTCCGTCGACTTATTTATCGCACACCGAGGGGACACGTTCGATTACAAAATAAACATGTGGGTCGAGAAAGTATTTGCACGCTCGGTTTACTTCAGGATTCCTCTAAAGAAGCATCGCGTTAATACTGTATAATTCTTGTATCGCTTTTTCATACGCAAAATGTTCTGTAGTAATCATAAAGTAACTTTGTTTACACGTGTAATACTTTCCCGGGCCACTGTCAACATATTGCCCCTCTCAATGTGCTTGTACATCTCGCAAACTAGGCTGCGAGATTGGCAGCCAAACTTTCAGGGAACATTTCAGGGTCCTCCTTCCCTGTTTCGTTCTCATTTCATCCCCATTTCCGCGTGGGTTGCCGTCGTCTAATTCGAACCCAAGTCCACCTCGTCAAAGTAATCCTGCGAACCTTTCGACCTCGTCGCTTCCCCTTCAACCCTCTACTTCCGCTCCGCATCTCAGGATGCTTGCGACGAGATCGAATCTTTCCCGTTCTATTTAAGAAGTGCCCGATCGATCTCTGCTGGAACTTTGTTAATCGAAACTACACCGAAAGGGACATTTTCAGGGAACGTATAGCGTTAGTCGTAAGTGGACGATGTTAGCAACAGGTGGTCAGCGACAAGTAGACGACATTAGCAACAAATAGTCAGCGTCAGCGACGAGTGGCGCGACGAGAATTCGGTCGGATGCAACAAGTAGTTTTAAAGCGCGTAGCAACGAACGGCCGTGTGAATTGTACGCCTTCGAGAACCGAAAAAGCGTTCGCGGAATTTAGAGAAGAATTCGCGAGTGGGTAGTCGAGACGATGACTCGTATCGATATTTTTTTTATTATTACTATTATTGACGACACGACTGTCTAACGGATAACGGTTTTGCGTATTGATTTATTTCGCGAGGTATATCGAGGTGAACTCGCAGAAATGATGAATCTTTGAACGGATATATGAGTGATTGTTTGAGGTACCTGACTCCGACGTTCCTCGTCGTCCCAGGTGTAACCTTGCGATTCATATTGACCAAAAATTACCCAACTGATCCGCGACTTCACCTTCGCTAACGTAATAATATAATAATACAGTTTGTAATTGATACAATAATGTAGTAGGAATTTTTGTTCTATTTTTCTTAGAAGCGAAACAATTAATTCGATATTAATAGTTGTTTAATACTCGCAATGGTTTAATAGCGTTCCGTGAAAACGCATTATCCATTCTTTATGTGTAAAATACGCCACTCGCTTCCACGTTAATGGAATTGCAAATAAGATCTATCCTGTTAGCTTTTGCATTAACGCTCGGGAAGTTTCTTCCCGTTCGGTTGACCACGCGAAAGGATACAGCCGTTTTATCCCGATAAGAGGCTTCCGAATCGCGCTCACCTCGTAACGGTCGCATAAAGACGGTAATTTGTTTCTTGTGAAAACCACTCGTAGCTGCGTTTATTTGTCTTTCTTCCTTCATCCGGGATGTATCGATTCCTGTGTGCACAAATGGACGCCGTCCGATAAAAATGACCCTCCTGTGCTGTCTGGTATAACAATTGTTACGATTTAACTACAGATTCATCGTTTGATATTATTACATTGTCCTGTTTTCTTAAAAAATTCCCAAATAGACGCCACGATAATCTTGCCCATGGGGCCAGTATTGTTAAAACCGGCACTGGACGACATGGAACAACTTAATTCAACGTAATTGTGTTTTCAGGGCGATACGTGGGCTCCCGTCCTATAAAGCTGCGCAAGAGCTCCTGGAAGCAAAGGAATCTGGAGACGGTGAGGAAGAAAGAAAAGGAGAAACAGGCTCTAATTGGTTTGTTGACCGGCCGGTGACGTGACTTCGTTCCTTCCCTCATCCACGTTCCATGGATCGTACACCTGCGTTTGTTAATTTGATTGAAACAGTAGCCAGGAAGCTTTTTTTTTTCATTACACTAAGGAATAGTCTAGGAGAAAAAGAATCATAATTGTAAGTGGACCGTGGATGTTTATGCACTTATGGCAAGCGAAGAAATGTATAAAATATCAAGAATGAAATACGTGTTACACAGTTTAGAAGATTAGATAGATTTGCGTAAACATCCACGATCTGATCATGTTGAATGAATTAAAAATTTCGGTATTTAAGAAACGAACTTTCCACCAGCAACGACTCAAAATTGTACATTTCCCCACTTTATAACTAGTCCCTGGGTCGATGCGTAAATTGTACGAAAGTAAAATTTGTCTATTCGATGTAATCGAGTTGTTACTGCATACCACTTATCTACACGACGAGTATCTATAGTATCTAATTATCTATAGTATCGATTATGCGATATTCATTTTATTCCAACGTAAAATGGAGTAAAGCGTGCCGGTGTCCGGAATAAAAATGTATCCAGCGACCTTAGGCGAACGCGGCGAAGAAGAAGCGAATCCCCTCGGGGTTTGTATTTCTCTTTCATGTTAAGAAACAATCATCGCGACTATCCGAGTTCGAGGTCGTCCCGCGAAAGGGAAAAATTTAACGGCGTGCTTTAATTATGAAAGTGAGATTTAATCCTACTGTGAAAGCGTCGAAGCTTGCGACTTTGAGAACGTGGAAATATATTTGCAACGGCTAGTCGAATACATTTTTCAGGTCACCTGGCTTCTGAAGCGCAAAAAGAGAATGTGAAAAAGGATAATTAAACATTGTTTGTTCGCTTCTTGCATAAACGTGTAATTTCTAGTTACGGTACTTAGAACTAGGCCAAGTCGCGATAGAATTTTCAAATCTTATTGTAAAAAATGTAATTAGTTAATTTAGATACGTATAGATGTACCAGTGTATTCTTTGGGTAAAAATGATAAATTAATTGCAGGTTTACGAAGGCGAAAGGAACGACAGGGGCGAGAGACACGGATATGGAAAAGCTTTGCTTCCAAATGGCGACGTGTACGTCGGTCGGTATTGCAAGGGGTTGAGGCACGGCAAAGGGCTTTACGTGTTCAAAATCGGTGCTCGATACGACGGCGAATGGAGACAGAGCTTCAAGTATGGCCAAGGAACCTTTTGGTATCCCGATGGAACGCGATACGAGGGTACGAAATCATGGCACACAAAAATAAAGGATAAACGAGTGGATTTTTTTACAGGAGAGTGGAGACGCGACACGAAATATGGTTTCGGCGTGTACTATTACGCGAATGGTGACATCTACGAAGGTTCGTGGAAGAAGAATTTTCGACACGGCATGGGCTCTTATCTCTACGCCGATACGAACACCAAATTCATGGGTACATGGATCGTGGATCGTATGCAAGGACCCGGCCAATTGATCCATCCTCGACATCGCTTTCACGGATTCTGGGAATTAAATTTAGTAATTAATATTGCCACGGGAAACTAACTAACGAACTAACTTCGCTTCGGATAAATATACCGTGCGAGTAAGACAGTTATTTACAGCCTTATGGTCGCGGATGCTTCACTTTTGAAAATGCTTGCATGCAACACGGTCACTACGTTCATGTCAATGATCCGGAAGTCGTCGAGACGACACAGGTGGAAACTATCGATGTGAGAATTATGTTCTAATAGCAATCTGTTCTTAGTAATTAATCTAATTCCCGATTGTATATATATATATATATATATATAAACGAAAAGATTTCATTTTGAATGTAGGAGAGGCCAACGGAGGAGAAAAGTGAAGCACAACCACTGAAACCGTCACCTTTGAAGAAAGGAGTTATTCCGTTATGGCGCGCGCGTTGCATTACGCCGTATAATCCTGATCTGTTACCACCAGAGCCGGTTCCTTTACAGGAAGAGGTAATGATACGTACAACGAATGAACGGCACTCGATTTTTATCAAAGTCTGTCTAATCCGATGTCAGTAATTCTTTTTTCATAGTTGAAGATTTATATATCTAACTATTATTATCATCTTGTAAAATGTATACTAAAACGTGCGATTGTTATCGACAATCCACCGAAAACAGGAAGTACTTGACGTCGGTTAGCGTCTGAAATAAATATCGGAAAGCTATCCGGCGATATCCGGTTTCCCTGTTGAACGGATTCGAATGTCCAGAACGTTAAGGAAAATGGAAGTAGACGAGACGAGCGGTCTAAATTGATTGCTTGCGGTTTAACGAGCACTTCCGGTAGCTTCCATTTCCATCTGACAGAGTCGAAACTCTGTATTCAATAATAAAATTACAATATCCGTATCCGAATCTCTTTTCAATTTTGTAGAAAACGTCCTTTGAAATCCTGTTCTATTAATTATACGTTACAGTTATAATAATCAATTATCGAATCTCTTTATTATTCTCTGTTTTCAGGTGTCACTGGACTCCATAGTAGATAAATGTTCAGAAGAGTTGTCGGAAAGGGAACAATACTTGAAATATCCAGGGGAGTATCGCGGAGAAGAAGAGGAGTATTACGAAGAGATCGATCATGTTAGACCATCCATTGAAACAATTCAAGAGAAATAAAGCAGTATAAAATAATAAACTCTTTTCGTGTCCTATTGATCTTTCGTTAACCTTCTACTAACTTCACCAAGTGTACAATGTAGAAAGGGTCGATGGAAACAACTAATAACAACTTAAATAAATCCAATAGGTCCCAAATTAGGGAAATTAGAAATGCGAAGAAGCATCAAAGTTGCTATTCGACATTCATTCGTTCATTTATTTAAAGTGCGTAACTTGTTATACAAAGTTATTGCACTACTGCTTATTTAGTACTAGCTTATTTCCATTCTTTTTATCATGGTCTTATACGACTCCTGTATTGTTTTAATACTGTTAGAGAACTCATGTTGGGAGTCAGGAGATGTTAGGAGACTTGTAGATGGTTAGAGAAATAATCCGTAGCCTTTAAAAGTTACTTAAACGATCCTTATATTTCTATCCTGTTATTTGGAAAAATACAATTTTACATATTTACAGCGATAGAGTTAAGGTCAGATTTTTGTATGCGATCGCACAGTATATAATTTATAGGCATTTTTACAATTATACTGAGCTCATACATATACTTTTCAAAGATACAACATTGCTTGTATTTTTTCCAACAAAGAAAATCCTTATTTATACAATATACATAATCGATGTACAGCCTAAATACCGATCTAATTTATACCAGTAATGGATACTTTCTTTTCGTTTTAAACAATCACTTTATTGCGAATGTGTTCATAATAGATCATGATAACATGAATTGTTATAAATGACAGAATACTGTTTTTTTTTTTTCTTTTCTTTTCTTTACAAGATGTTGGATCATCATAAATATTTTTATACAATTGAACACAAAGTGCCTTGTTTGTTTATGCATGATTATTTTAACACGGACACAAATGGAGTATTCAAAATTTATAAAACTTATGCATATGTTCTCGTGAAATAATAATACTGCAATTTGTAAACCTAAGATTTATTTGTGTTTTTCTGTTTTCAACCGACAAGTTGATAGATGTTCTAAGAACACGGTTAAAAGTTTCTTTACAGGGATTGAACTAACGTGATTTTGGGAAATTATTTAAATTGCAAGTTACCAGGCAAATGCTACGGAGTCAAAACTCTTTTCAAATATAAAATTCACAACGAATTTGAGTAACGACAGAATCTTGGATGCCCGCGAACGTTAATTATCCAAATAGTATTTACAATACGTACAATCGTAATGGGTTTTTTTATTCATTCTTTTCCATAAAAGTTTGTAATCCTTTTGCAGTCTAGCACTTACTTACTTCCATCAAAGTGCTCAGTCGTGAAAGATATACTAAGCGATACAAATTGAATTCTTTGAAACTTAAATTGTTATCAGAGACCAAATCCAACAGAGACGTTGGCTTATTCGAAACGCTTCTCCTCCTTTTCTTTATTACGAAATGTATATCGTAACTAAACCTGATTTTATACAACAGATTCATCGACATGAAAAATACAACAATAAAAATGAATCTCGAGGTGTTGTAAATCGGTGTAAAATATTTTATTGAAAAGAATGAATTACAGAATCGAGGTACATTATAGAGTTTGAAAGTTTCAGTTAAATCATCTATTGTACCTAAAGCAAATGTGTAAAGAAATTCATGAATTATACAATTCAGAGTTTAAAAATGTGACCAACGAGAAAATTGATTACGTTGATAGTGTAATTCATTTTTTTTTTTTTTCAATATCGAATTCTTCACAGATTTATTACACCCTGAAAAATACTCGTTCTTACGATTAACTCTGTATAATCGAGTCAGTTTCTTAACGTGTTATCATCAGATCAAACATGCTGCTCACAAACACCCATACATACCCATTGAGACAAAGACGATAAGGCACAGAATACACATTATTATTTACGAGCAATCATTACACGCAGTTGCACAGCCCCGACAAATTAAAAGTGAAGGCAAGAGGATTAAAGGAACTTATGCTGTGAAAGAATTCAGTTTCGAGACAAAAACGCTATCCACATAAACACTATTCAGTATTTCCGTACATGAAAATATTGTCGCTTGCATGTTTCATTTCCACATTGTATAGACATTTTAATAATCTATCTACACGTTATAATTGTAGCTTATCGATTAATCGTGTCTCATTGTTTTTACTTAAGGTACGTTAAGGATGCCAACGGAAAACAAAGAACGCTCTCCTCTCGAGGGTAAAGAACTAAATGTTCTTTTAATATTTTCATATATGGATTACGACAAATAATGTTTCGTACTTCTACAATTATAAATTACTTTTTGTTCTGTCATCGTCGTACGATAAACGAAATCTTCTTTAAAGTTTCGTTACGGTGATACAATTTCTCTCGAATGGAGACAGTCTATCAACATTTCAAGTCTACGAACATCGAACGAAATGTGAATAGCAAAAATGAAATTTTCTCCACCGTAATTGTGACATACTTATATATAATAAACAATTGTTATGTACCGGCGTAAAACGTCCAAGTGTTTTACAGCTAGTAAAGCATAATTACAGAAGTAGTAATTAGTTTGTGCCCTAGGGTTTATCACAACAAAATTGAGTCACCATTTTGCTTTCGCCAAAATACACTCAACGATAGTTCGCTATATAGTTCTCCAAGTCTTATTATCGTGATAGTATGTACACCTGTGGGGCCGTTTAACGTTTCTCGGGCTGGCGATAAAAAAAATATTGTGAATATACGTATATATGTATGTATATGATATATTAATTTATAAATGTGTGCATCGTACACGCACCGTTTCGAGTATTCGTAACCAAACAAATCGTTTAATTCTTTGGAAAAATTCAAATCTGGCACATACCGTAAGGAAAAATTTAGATATCTGACTCTGACGATTTTTGTTGACTTGTAAGAGTTCTCTCGACACATTCATCACGTTGTCTCGTTCGTTTACTGTCGTGTTCTGTTTGACGCTTTCACTATTTCAATATTACATTCCATACAACTTTTCCAAGGTAGAAGCGATTCACTTTTTGAAAATATGGACAAATCATACCGAAGAGAAATATGATATTTCACGGTAGAAAATACAAAGGTCTGTTAATCATCGTCGAACATCTCAGGACAGTACGCTTATTATTTTAGAACGTCGAAACTCACATTTAGTCCCTAATTAATCCGTGTAAAATAGTAACAGTTACGTAATGCTTATAATTATGCTTACGGATGTACAGCTATGTACGCGTTCATACATAGTTTAAGATCCGAGGAGAGATCTCGAGTCGATCGTATGATACGAGAAATTGTCATTGTATAATAAATCTCTCACGTATGAGTTTTAGCTCGTCGACATTTAAACGCGTTTAACCCATATTTCTTTTCTACCAATTGTCAAGAAAAAGTATTCGTACATAACACGTACAAGAATACGAAATACTTCATGTTGTAAACATTTCGCGGGAAACGATACAAAATATAATTACACACGTTCTCAGTCAGAGATGGAGAAAATTTCATTCGAATACCTTTATTCGTTATTCGAAATTTTCACGTAGATAAGAATTTTACCCATCTCTGTTCTCGATTAGATTCATTGCAAGACTTCCGTTTTCTCACGCAAATGCGTAGAAAAGAACTTTCTATCTCCGATCACTATCACTTGGAAGCACCAATTCTCTTCGACAGGAATAAAAATTAAGAGCGTAAAGAAACGCGTGAATCTTAACAAGTTATATTAATTAAAGGATCATTTAAACAACTAATGACTCGATATTTATTAATTGAATGTTTTTAGGATATACTGCCCTAGTAAATTGTTATCAAACGTTCCTCAGTCTTGGAGAGTAAAATGTTTCTTGATTCGTAAAGTCTCTGTTTGATTTCTTCCAATGCGTTTGTCGAAGAACATAAGCGAAGAAAAAAGAACGAATTTTTAAGTACTCGGGGTAAATCGAAGAAAATTTTCGCGTGTAACAATGTTGCGATGCAATGTTCGTGTCTTGCAAGAAACTTTACGTCCACGCCACTCTACGCACATTATTTTTCAGTACTTATGCGTGCATTTGGTTTCACATTGTTTCAACTAGAATGCATAAGATCGTGGATTCGTAAATGCGTTAGATTAAAACAAAGTCAGCTACGCGTGAATCATGCTTTTTCTAACTTGAACAAAAAAAAAAAAAAAAGAGATATACACAGCGGTGAGGTAAATAATAAATGGTATTCTGCTCTCGGCACTAGTTATGCGTCGGGGAATCATAAATACATTCCTATAAAAGTAAAGGAACCAAAATCGTTTAACCGAAGCGTAGAATCTGTTTACTGCTCGAACCAATTAGAAAAATGTATACCGAAACGAGATAGCCAATATCCTCGTTACTCGTGTCGTATAAATGAAACGTTCGATAAAAAATATCCGTAGAACGTACAGTATTTTCATTCCGGGTGTTTGGTTTATTTAATCGTAACTACTTTGAGCAGCTTTTACCATTTTGGCATACTTTTGCACGCGTACTTGCGCGCGGTAATGCAACGTTCCGTCCCTTTCTCCTGTTCACAAAAATGTGCAACAGCGGGGGGAAAACGTGGAATGAGATAAAATGCACACGGATGAAAACTACAAAAATCTTGTAGACGTACAGACAGAGATGAACATATTCGAACGGATCGTGCGACTGGAATACACATAAAACAACGAACGTACAACGAACGGTCTGATCGAATTCCGTGTTGCTCGAACAACAGACATCTACTTGTATCTTATATTCGCTGATGCTGTTAAATAGTAGACACTCGTATCAGCGAATACAAATTAGTACGATTCGAATAGATTGCCGTATACAGTTTTCATCGGTTATCCGTTAGACCCATCTCTGCCTATGTACGGGTATATACGAGGCACCACTTTAAACGATAATATGTACAACCATACTCCCTAACGCGTCTCGGGTGAAAAATATGTATAAGGTTCTTTCTTTCATTGTGACCAACAATCACACCTGCACACCAAGTTCCAACGCACTTAGTTCCAACGCTATTTCATCCTCCAGGAATGAGAAACAACGATGCCGATGCGTAAGTCGTCGCCAGGAAAAGGGGCGAGACTGTCTACCTACACTCTTCAGGATTCTCTGGACAGTTTGACTGAAGGGCGTTATCCGAAGCATATCTGAAGTCACTCGCCTGTTAGAGGCTTCGAATAAAACGTTAAAGAAACGAAACTTTGTTGCGTTGCAAGTCCACTGATCTTTCGTCTGAACGTCGAGGACGATCTCAGATGCTGCCATTTCGCAGAAGGACACCTGTGGAGCACGCGTCGCGCTCTGTTCTCCACGGGCTACACGGCACAACCCTTCCTAGTTCCGTAAAGGATCTTCAATTCCGGTATGATTATCTTCTTGATCAGCGCGTTCGTCTTCGCGGTGAGCATCTCCCGGTGAGCATCCTTCTTGAAGATCTTGATGCCCGGACGATGGACTAGGAACGCGTTGTCCAGGATCAGGAAGTCGTAGTCGAGAACGCACAGCGCGTAACCCTGAAACGGAAAAGTTTCAATACAACGTCCATCGAGGAGACCTTGAGGGATTAGCGGTGGATCCTCTTAGCATTGGATGTTTCATTCGTACCTGGGTCATTTTGTCGCTCTTCCCTTCCCAGCTGAGCCTCTCGTCGTACAATGGGTCGTTATTGGTCCCAATGAAAATGGGCTCCCAGTGAACAAAGGTCCCGGTCCTTTTGCCGACGTGGAACACGTGGAGATCTTCGGTCTCCGGCGCCTCCTGCCATTCTTTGCTTCGTGGAACGTTGTGGCAACCGGAACACAATTTTTTGTGGAAAGGAATGGCGGTGCCAGCCTTCAGCATTTGAACCTGAGAAACGCATAGGCTCGGTTACTTATATATCTCGTTTAATAGAATGAAATTGATAGCGAATAACTACAGAAAAATTGTATACAACGCGACGTGCAATGCGACTAAAGGTATGTACTGGAAATACATGAGGAAAATCGAGTCCACGTTAAACAGTAAAACGAAGGTACGCTATTCGCCGATTGAACGTGGTATTTTATAGAACCGCGGTCAGTGGCGAGACCGCGCTTCCTGGCAACGGCACACTAATTGTACGCATCAAGGTCCACGGTCAAAGGAAGCGGCATTGATTAAACGACCCTCGCGTCGGTGTCGTCTAACGTATCGTCGGATATTGTGCCAGATAGTAATAACCAACGAGTACAATGAATGAACCCGCGGTCTTACCAAGTGCGTTTTGTTATTCGGTGGTTGATTCTTTTCGTCCACCTCGAAGATGGAGAGTACAAAAACTTTCGGATTAGGCTTGTAAAGGGCCGGTTGATCCTTTCTGGTGATCATCTCGAGGAACTTTGCAGGCAAATTGGGATTCGGATAGAGCTCGATGTCGCTGGCGAATACGTAGAACGTCGGTGCGGACTCTCTGGCGATGTTACGGCCAACGTTCACGGGGTACAGCAGCTTCTTCTCGTTTTTGTACATCTTCGAAAGCGTGACGTTAACCCACGGTGGCCCCAGCGTGCAGTTGTACGTATCGGACGCAACTTTCTCGGATGGCGGTACCTGTATGCAACAAATTGAGCAAACCGTCAATTCTCGCAGACACTTGAGGAAAATTGTCGATGCTAAGGGTGAACGGTAAGTAAACAGTCTAACTGTAGCACGCCTAGCAAGACCGTACGATTACGCGATGCAAGAAATTACCAACGCAATTGCATTTGCTAATCCACACACGCCAATTTCACGCCGTAATTATACTGCACGTAGACGGTGCATCATTCTCAGGTACGCTCCTCGTTTAAAAAGTGAAATTACGTATGTGGAGCAGAACTGAATAAGCGGATACACCGTGTCGGTTGCTAACTGGTTCTTGTATCCGATTAATAATACTTTCTCAACCTCTTTCGTTATCGTCGACTTTTAAAAACACCCTTGTCAATGGATGCTGAATCGTGCTTCGAGTACTTGATACTTTCTTCTAGATTCACGTCAGCCAAGCGGACTGCTCAAGGACTAAAATTGCCTATTCCGTTTCTCTTTTTATCGCGTTTCTTACGCCGAAGGCTTTTGCATCAAGAAACGGGAATTTCAGTCTATCAGTGCAGGATTACTCAACGCGATAACATTTTACAAAACCAATGTCAACTTGGGACTTATGTCGTCTCGTGTGTGTTCAGTCATTCAGACGCAATCATAAGTATATTTAAACGGCCAATATTTATGAAGATAGATTAAACTTTCTGGAAAGCGTGTCGTTATCTGTGTAGGTATCTACTTATATACATACATACATACATACATGCATACATACATACATACATACATACATACATTTTAGCGTTTTACACTTCTATCATGTATTATTACGAATTTGGTTAGATACGACTACTCGTATCTTCATTTATTTACCGTAATTTAATCAACGAGTGACAGACGTACAGTCGTCTACCCCTTATACATACATTAGCCAGACGACAAATTTATTCTTTGAATGAATTAAACTTCAGGAATGTGAGTATCGCTTATGCAGCATTACACATTGAGAGTTTCAAGTAGCCACCGGTTGCCCCATCGTGGAACGCAATTATTTGTACAGGTGATATTTGCACAGAGTAAGAGCGCACGAGTTTCTACTCTGCTGACCAAGGAATTCCAATTCTTGAACCCTTTACTTGCTGAATTTCTCAAAAGTTTCTTTTAAATC
>NW_026534326.1:816777-818399 GCF_026225885.1 Hylaeus anthracinus | reverse complement strand
CAGTCTATTTCATCTTTCTGCGTTCATCGAATGGTCAAATCAATGTGCTACCTAAACATTGAGCTTTTTCTTGTATCAAGCCTTCTTGTAAATGGTTTAATTGTAAACGGTGACTGTTTGATGGCGAACGTTGAGTTCCTCGGCGATTTCTGAGCTGCTTACGTGCTCTTTCTCGACCATTTGTACGCTGGCACGGATCCCTCTTGTGGGAAGGCCCTACGGAAACTATGTAATCTCAGGCTTCAGCGACTTCGACTAAAAAGCTAGCGGGCCACGTAATTGTGCAGAGGATGCGGAGGAAGCGAGACAGGGGGTAGAGAGGTGGTCGCAGCATTTACCACTTTTGGCACGTGTTTACTGCTGAAGAAGACATGGAAGGTGACCAGCTGAGCAACCAGCGGGCTGCCACAGTTTCTCGAGTACTTGATGGCGTCGAGGGTCGCCGGGAAGTCTGTGCCAGGGGCGTGCATCGCGATCGATATCGGTGCCCTCCATCGCTCCAGCAGAGGCTCCAGATTGTCCAGGAACGTGTAGTCCGCGTGGGTGGTGTACGTCACGCTTTCCCAGCATCTCACCGCCATGCTCATCGGCACGTAATTGTACAGGACCCAGTAATCGCCACGCTGTGCTCTCCTCGGCGCCGAGGACTTTTCGTTGCAGAGCACCGCCTCCTGCAGGCTCATCGTCGGCAGGACGGTCGGCGGATTCACCTTCACCTTAAAAACAAACACGTATTAAACTTCAGGAAAGAGGACTCGCTAGATTTTGATTTTGATTACGTTGTCTCGAGAGTTTCTTCCGTTTCATTAATAAGCAATACATACATTTTACTGCATTACTGTTACGATATTAGCATCTAAAAAATTAGGTTGTTTATTTACATGCAAGTCACGGAAGAAACTTTTGGGACAATACTTTCCAAGCTAAACATGGTACGAGTAAACTATACATATAAAAAGGTTTCTTCTTATCGCGTGTAAGAAGTTGTACTCTGTGTTTTTTTTAAGCGATAGTGTAACATAGAGTTCCCAGTTGGCGTGAAGCTGGTGTCCAGCGTACCTCTTCCTTGGAGAAGGGCTCCGTGTCGACCTTGGCCTCGTTCGGCGTGGGTTTCATGGTGAGAAGCCTCGTCCTGGTCATGCTGGTGGCGTTGCCGCGCTGGGAGACCTTGCTGACAGCGACCTTGCCGTTGGCATCCCTGGTAGCTGGTACCACCGACGACGTGGCGCCCTTCTGCGTGCCGTTGGCGATGTCCACGGCGCCGAAAGTCTCCGATTGCAACGGCGCCGCCCAGTTGGTCGGCGGTTCCTCGATCCAGGGCCCGGAGGAGCCGAAGTGGGCGCACACGTACAGCAACACGCAGATGTTGAGCACCACCGACACGCGAAGTGCCCAATTTCTACGCAGGATGCTGAACATGCTCATTCTCCAACCTCCCCCAGGTCCGCGCTCCAGCTACCCCGGCTCCGTCCGACCTCGGCGATCCGTTCCACCGTTTCACCACCCCCGGGGGGCCGTCGCGATCAGGATCTGAGCATGGCTTCAGCTGTCCTCGACCTCCTCCTTCTGACCCCTCCCTGAAACACGCACGGTAAAGTCTCCATAAATACACGAATATCTCT
>NW_026534326.1:816134-816767 GCF_026225885.1 Hylaeus anthracinus | reverse complement strand
ACTTTCGAGTCGAACGATAAACGATATGTAGGTAATATACAGGGTGTAGGTAATATATGGGGTTCTATGCAAAAAGTTGAATCGAAAATTACAATAACATTTTTTCATATGACGCTTTGTTTTCGAAATGAGTAAGTTTGAAGAATTTGTCGGATTTCATTGGAGATCATAAGATAGTGTGAAATTCGTCGAACCGAGGCTGAATCAAATTACACACGTATTAAACAAATTTTCAAACTCATTCTTTTTCCCGAAAATAAAGTGTCGTATGAAGCAATTTTATTCGAAATTTTCGGATCCAATTTTTTTATATAGAATCACTCCTCACTCACTCGTACCACCAGTTACGGGACTCCCGGTATAATAGGTATAGTTCTAGGTAACTGTTTATGCTAGTTCCGTGTAACTATACTAGACCCCGCTGTATTATTCGATTACTTTAGAATATTATACTAGACCACCATATTGTTCACCTATCCCAGACCCACTAAATGACTAAATTATACTAGGCAACTAGACTAGACAAGAATATCGTCCATCTACAAGGTGTCCCGAAAATGTTGTAACATCCTGAAGTAGGTGGTCGGGGAGGTGATTTGAAACAACTTTTTCCTTAGCGAAAATGTTGTCCGA
>NW_026534326.1:815921-816124 GCF_026225885.1 Hylaeus anthracinus | reverse complement strand
GGTCGCGGTAGGCGTAGGCTACGCGCTCTGATTGGTCCGGAGTTTTCTTTTAATATCTCCTCAACGAAGCCTCGGACAACATTCTCGCCAAGGAAAAAGTTGTTCCAAATCACCTCCACCATGTATATACAGGGTGTCCCGAAAATGTTGTAACATCTTGAAATAGGTGGTCCGGGAGGTGATTTGAAACAACTTTTTCCTTA
>NW_026534326.1:751835-815911 GCF_026225885.1 Hylaeus anthracinus | reverse complement strand
CACCTTGAAATAGGTGGTCCGGGAGGTGATTTGAAACAACTTTTTCCGTAGCAAAAATGTTGTCCGAGGCTTCGAAGCAACATTAACTATATTATTATATTCCCAGGTATAGTAGAATACCAGACTACTATACTCACAATGGATTCATAAACAAAGAAATCGAGCCCCGCTTGTGTACCATACTCCTATTCCAAGCGTCTACGTGTCCATTAACTATATTACTATATTCCCAGGTATAGTAGAATACCAAACTACTATACTCACAACGGATTCATACACAAAGAAATCGAGCCACGCTTGTGTACCATACTCCTATCCCAAGCGGCTACGTGTCCATTAACTATATTACTATATTCCCAGGTATAGTAGAATTCCAGACTACTATACTCACAATGGATTCTAACGCAAAGAAATCGAGCCACGCGAGTGTACCATACTCCTATCCCAAGCGGCTACGTGTCCATTAACTATATTATTATATTCCCAGGTATAGTAGAATTCCAGACTACTATACTCACAATGGATTCCAACGCAAAGAAATCGAGCCACGCGAGTGTACCATACTCCTATCCCAAGCGTCTACGTGTCCATTAACTATATTACTATATTCCCAGGTATAGTAGAATGCCAGACTACTATACTCACAATGGACTCCAACGCAAAGAAATGGAGCCAGCCAGCGTACCAATGCAACTATTGCGAGCAACAGAGGATTTCTCCCGACTATACTGATTATTACATTCAGAGGTGGAATATCAGTTTGCTGCGACAATCTGAAGGACGTGGCGCGTTTGTGCACACGTGTTACATCACTGTAGGGAGGAGAGCAGTCGAATCGAGTTCACGGACGTAAAGCCGAGGAGCGAGTGGCCCGATTGAAAGGTAGGATCCACGGGCGTACGTGACATAGATGCGCATACTTGAAATGATCGACGTTAATGGCCAAACAACGGGAGTTACGCGCGTAGTCCTTCGGTCATGGGGCAATTTAAACGCAGTCTGGCGAAGCAATTTGTCAACGACCTGTGCATGCCAGCCTATTATTGATGACCGGACGGTGTGCCGCGGCCGATTGTTCTCCTTATCGTTGTTATCGCTTCCAAACGAATGTCTCGATACTTTACGAGGAGAAGATACTGTAAAGTCTTTACACGTGCACGAACTCGGGACTAAACTAGTGCATTTACGGTAGACTTCGTACGTTCTCTGCGGACTAGTGCATTTACGGTAGACTTCGTACGTTCTCTGCGTGCTAGTGCATTTACGGTAGACTTCGTACGTTCTCTGCGTACTAGTGCATTTACGGTAGACTTCGTACGTTCTCTGCGGACTAGTGCATTTACGGTAGACTTCGTACGCAGAGAACGTACGAAGTGCATTTACGGTAGACTTCGTACGCAGAGAACGTACGAAGTCTACCGTAAATGCACCAGCATTTTTCGACGCTCGATTTTCTTGCATTTGTCCAGTCTAGTGTAATCCGATCCCAGATCACGTTTACACTGCTCGCCGTTCGAACTTCTGTGCATTTATCGTAGAGAAATTTGTGCAATTATGAAAACGTTTCTGTATAGTTGTCTAATATAGTAATGAATATACGACCATACTGGGTTTGTGTTCTGGGTTGCGACTATACTGGTTACAAATGACGAGTGCGCGATAATGTATACATGGAAGCAGATATGATTAATATTTATATGTTCTGATAAAGCATATTTTTAGATTGAATATCACATGTCAGGCATTAGATTACATCAATTAATAAGATAAGTTCGATAAAAACCTCGGTGGTTCTTTAGAATATCGAACAGCGATCGTTTCGCTCGTCATTATTCATAAATGATTTTTCTACTCGGTTAATAAATCACACGTGAGTCACCGCGGCGGATCTCTTCGGTTAAACGAACTATGCGACGCAGGAATGCGTTTGCATCACGGTCAATCATACGTCGGATTTCACTATAAAAAAATTAAAAATATCGACGATTCAAATGTACGCATATGTATGTATATTTAATCGTTATTTTTCTGGCACGCGGCATTGACACGTATCGTTGAGAAAATGTCGCTGTCCTCTTCAGGAACAGCATGACTATATATACGATTCGTCACACTGGTGGACAACTATTAGGAAAGTTCCGTCCGTTCCGGTTACAAGATTCAAGCTTTCAAAAATTAAAAATTAAAAATTAAAAAATGGCATATACAAATTTTAATGCAATGCAATAATGCAATGTCCCTAATTATTTATGAAGTTCGTTTTTAATTGTTGGATGGCAGCACGAGCTTCCTTTCTTTTGGAAGCTCGTAAACTTTATAAAATGGTACTAGAACAAGATGACCATAAGGACCTAGATTTTAAAAACTTTCGAGGAATTCGATAAATGAAGGATTGAAACGGTTTAAACGTTTCTCGAAAACGATACTCACTGTTCAAACGCAAATAACGAGCGAACGTTCCCTCGATTGGATCGTCGATCGACGAGATGACGGCTGGCAGTTAGTTCTCGTTATACGCTTTCCACTCTCGCGTGTTATCGCGACGCGACCGTTCCGCGTGTCGCCGGCACCACGGTTAACGAATAGGTGCACGAACGCCCGAACGTCGACGCTTTTATTCGGTAATACAGAGAGATAAGACGTCGCGACGTCCTGATAGCGATGCATCCGCCAGCATTTGCGTAAGATAATGGCAAATCGGATGTCGTTACGCGTGATACCCGCCCAGCCAGAGATTATCTTTTCCATCAATTGTTCGGGCTTCTTGGAATTTTCATTTTCACCAAACATTGATAAACGTTATTGTAGAAGATTCGGAATCGTGTTGTCGTTTGACTCGTTATTCTCAACTGCCATTCGGATATCCGTCTCTTTTCGGTTTTTGCGTCTCGGCGGCAGTGCGCGCCCTCTTTCGTAGTTTCTCGTCTTTTCGGGAGTCCCACTCCGACACCTCGAGCTGCCTTCACTGGAGCGTACTCCCCCCTCTCTCCCCTTCACCCTCGACGCCACCAGTGTTGCCCGCTCCACAGTCATTCGTTTGTCATCGTTGTTCGTCGTCACTGGCCGGTCCTCTTCGGTGTAGCCGGCTATAACCCCCCTCCCCCAGAGGGACCACCAAATGTATTTAGGAGTCGAAACGAAAAATAAGTGACGGAGATTCGAACCCACACGATCCTCGGATCCACAGTCGACCGTTTTACCTACGCGACCGATCCCGTACCCCTACGATTCGTGTTCTCGTTTCACTTTTTATGCTTGGAAATGGGAGGCGCGGATACTGCATTATTTCGCACGTATGATCGCCTATAGTCGGTGTAGTCGTCCATACTACGATTCGAAATATACCTTTTGCCTCGATCCATACTTTTGCAAAACAAAACATCTATTTTAGTAAAAATTTGGGAGCAGGTATACAGGGTGTCTCAAAAATGTTGTAACACCTTGAAATAGGTGGTCCGGGAGGTGATTCGAAACAACTTTTTCCTTAGCGAAAATGTCGTCCGAGGCTTCGTTAAGAAGATATTAACAGAAAACAGTGACCAATCAGAGCGCGAGACGGTCGCGCTCCCCGACCAATCAGAGCGCGAGTATGCCGGTGGAGCGGCCGCGGTAGCGTACGAGAGCGGCCACCTAGCGCGTAGCCTACGCTGCCGCGGTCGCTCAACCGTCATACTCGCGCTCTGATTGGTCACTGTTTTCCGTTGATATCTCCTCAACGGAGCCTCGGACGACATTTTCGCTAAGGAAAAAGTTGTTTCAAATCACCTCCCGAATCTCCCCTTCCAAGGATCTCCAACATTTTCGGGACACCCTGTATACACGCTTCAACTGCGGCTTAGACGACAGACTGGTTTTACGCCGAACCTTCGACCTATACGAATTCGTAATAATTTACGTAAAGTCACTTCACCAAGTACATGCATATTTACAAATAGCTCAACGCGACTTACGAAATATTATATATCAAAGTGACAGAATAAAAGATGCGTTAAAATTTGTTAGCTGCAGATAAGTGTTTAATATATAATGCCACTTTATTAATTTATTACGTGCTTTTTTTTGCAATTTATCCTAAGTCTTATCGGACTTGTCCTACGTGTATACATTTAAACTGTGTCTATAGGGTAAGATGAAATTGATGGTCGATAGTTGATAAGAATTTTCATTTCGCAGATACCGTAGAAACATCGCTTAATGAGCTTAAAGAGCTTTGCTTACGTACATAATATCCAACGAATCCAAAGGGAGCAAATTTACACGAGGCTCGACTACCACGCCCAGTGTACGTGTAATTGCCGATGAATGATGATGCAATGGAAACATTCGTCGAACGCTATCGACGCTTAATCAGAGATTTTTACTTGTATTAATTTTCGGCCCCTTCCGTTAATCGAAAAATAATTCGTTAATTAAAATAAAAAAGAATGTTCAGCCCGTCGCGATGGTATCCGTCCTTAAGAGCCGTTCAGCAGCCACGGCAAGATCAAAGGAGGGAGCATTGGCCTGAGTGTCGAGAGTCTCGGAGGAACAGGTAACCAAGTGGCCGGAGCAAAGCACCTGGAACCTCCTCCAATTTTTCTCGTGTCCGGCTCTTACGGCCGCTCGTCAAGCTAAACATTACTTTGTCCGCGGCGACGCATTAAACGTATGTAGCAGGAAACGGGTGTACGTGATTATTTATAGTTCCGTGGCATGCACTGGTTAAACACGTTACCCGTTATTTCATCAGCCGGCCGCCGGCCGTAATGAATAATACGATTTTCAAGGGCCGCTCGCCACGGTGACGTTATCGAGAACGCACTTTATCGACGAACGAGACACACCCGGAAAACCTGAAATGCGCTCGCACGCTCGTTTGAGAACTGTCGCCTCGCTAATTGCTCTGTTTACGTAGCACGGCGCGACCGTGTCTCGTCTGCTTTTTTTTTTTGTTTACAAATAAGGTAAACAGACGCAAGGCAATCTTAATTGAGTGGGAACGCGAATTAATTGTGCAACTTCTCGTTAAAGGAGGTAGTAAGTATCCCTATTCTAGAGCGTCAATTTCCAGAGGTGTTCTTTTAAATATTCTTTTTAATCGCGAGGAAATCGACTTATAAACCTACTTCTTTTATTTATAAATCAACGAAGTATTCATCGAAAGTCGATCGGGGCAATTTTTTCGACGTATTCAATTGGATGTTTTCCATTGTAAATGGAGAAGTGTAAAGAAAAACCAAATTACAAGGGCGGGGATTCGAACCCGGGTCCTCCGTATTTGTAGTCGAGAGCGTTACCGACTGGACCAACGCTGCGCCCTACCATTAACCGTTTTAACTCTTTTAACGCTAACGTCCGCAGGTATACGCAGTTAAATATTCCTAGGGACCGGCAATACTTTTTCAACAATAAATTTCTTACAAATCGCGTACACCTCGTGCCAAATTGTTTCTTTTTTTTACATACTCTTTAAAAAAAATATATCGAACAAACGAGTGTATGGATGTTTCAATCCGACTACTTTTGTCAAACAATTTTTTGAAAATGCAAAACGGAATTGCTTGAACATTCTTTTCGATTGCACCATTGAATTCAGCCTCAAAAAAAAAAATATATATATATATATACACATATATATATACATCCTATAGGTGGCCGCTCTCGTACGCTACCGCGGCCGCTCCACCGGCATACTCGCGCTCTGATTGGTCGGGGAGCGCGACCGTCTCGCGCTCTGATTGGTCGGAGAGCGCGACCGTCTCGCGCTCTGATTGGTCACTCTTTTCTGTTAATATCTTCTTAACGAAGCCTCGGACGACATTTTCGCTAAGGAAAAAGTTGTTTCAAATCACCTCCCGGACCACCTATCTCAAGGTGTTACAACATTTTTGGGACACTCTGTATATGAATCCTCCTTTTCGGTTAAAAGCTACATAAAAGTACAAAGTTTGAAAATGTTATCTGAATAACTAGTGGTAGTTATTTTGGTCGTGGCGTCCTTCTTTAAAGAGCGCCGAGTCTACTGCAATTGACAATTGAAGAAAGAAGGCATTGGCCCAGTGAGAGTCGAGAAGAATGAATTTCGAGAAAAGAATAGCAGGCGGAGGAACTCGAATAACCCACGCCCTCGTGGCTCCCTACCACTCAGCCAGTTCCCTCTCAGCTGTATCGCCAATTTATTACAAGAGACAAAGTGCGTTCAGAGGGTAAGAGGTAGGAGGTGAGCGACCGGTGAAAGAGCCACTCCACGTTGGGGTACCTCGCAAAGGGAGAGAGCCTGACCCGGTGTGATCAATAATGCCGGAAAAGAAAATAAAACCCTGTTGCGAACCGACTATGGCGATACTCGCTCGCAGGAGAACGCGGTACATTAAATTCCGGATGACGCGGATCGATTTCGTTCGTTATCACGGTTTCGCTTATCGCGAACCATGATCCACGGCGGTGCGTCCTCGTGCCTCTTTGGCGTCCCAGCACGCGCCGGGAGGCGTTTGTGTAATCAACGCGGACAATAATACGCGTACGATCACGCGCGAACCGATCGAGAAATCGTCCCAGGCGATCGCCGCTCGTAACGGGCTCGGGAAACCGTGAACTTGCCCATTAGAATTTGTATGGCCTCCCTACCGCGGTGAAAACGTCGCTGTTGCCTCGACGGTGGTGAGTTCTCGTCAAGGTTGTCGCGAGAGTTTCTGCTCGACCGGTTTTCGAACCTCCTTGCTCCTGTTTCACCACACGCGCCTACGTTCCAATAATTGATCCTCTGTTCGGCCGTCTAACACCCTATGGAGCGGAATTTTTGCCGAGTTCAGAATTTAGAACTATATTTCTATGATACAAAATTGAAAAAAAAAAAAAAAGGATCAATTTAACACTTTACCGATGTACCCAACGAACCTTGCTAGGATGATTTTATATCTTTTAAGAACACATAAAAAAAATTTTAATCAAATATCTCGAGAACGAAGGAGCATTCTGAACAAATCCAAAATGGTTTTATAGTACTACACGCGTACTTGAACTTCCATAGGGTGTTCCAAAAACGATTTGCCTTCCCTTTGCGAGATAATACCAGCGATACCGATTCGAAGGTAATACGCACGCATCCGTAGAGGTTTCCTGGCGTTGCAACAATTACGCAACACTCTCGCGACCCACTGACACTCGACCGCGACGTTCCCCATTTTACTTTCGACTACCGAGACACCTCACCAAGAGGAAAGTACACGTTTCGCGCGGACTTTCTCCATTTTCACGGCTCCGTGGCATCCTTGGACGCGCTTTCTTGAAACGGTCCCCTGCCCGCGCGGGAAAAACCAATAAATACCGGAAGACCGTCAAGTGAGCTTTAAACTTGGACGGAAATCCTAAAACAATGCGTACGATCCGTTGTACCACACGTCGTACGACCCCTCAGGAAATACAGGGTGTCCCAAAAATGTTGGAGATTAGAATCCTTGGAAGGGGTGGTTCAGGAGGTGATTTGAAACAACTTTTTCCTTGGCGAAAATGTTGTCCGTGGCTTTGTTCAGGAAATATTAACGGAAAACCCCGACCAATCGGAGCGCGAGGCGGCCGCGCTCCCCGACCAATCAGAGCGCGCGTATACCGTTGGAGCGGCCGCGGTAGGCGTGACTACGCGCTAGGCGCTCGCGCCCATACGCTGTCGCGGGCGCTCCACCGGTATCCTCGCGCTCTGATTGGTCCGGAGTTTTCCACTAATATCTCCTCAACGAAGCCACGGACAACATTTTCGCTAAGGAAAAAGTTGTTTCAAATCATGTCTACTCTGTATATACAAGGTGTCCCAAAAACGTTGTAACACCTTGAAAGGGGTGGTTCGGGGGGTGATTTGAAACAACTTTTTCCTTAGCGAAAATGTTGTCCGACGCTTCGTTCAGGAGATATTAGTGGAAAACACCGGACCAATTAGAGCGCGAGAATGCCGATGGAGCGCTCGCGGTAGCGTATGTGCACGGCCGCCTAGCGCGTAGCCACGCCTACCGCGGGCGGTCCACCGGTATACGCGCGCTCTGATTGGTCGGCGTTTATCTGTTAATATCTCCTCAACGAAGCCTCGGACAACATTTTCGCTAAGGAAAAAGTTGTTTCAAATCACCTCCCGAACCACCTCTTTCAAGGACATCCAACATTTTTGGGACACTATGTATATCCCCCCCCTCCCCCCGTGGCTGGTTTCTGTGCACCAATTTATGCGTCTAACAAAGACATTACCGTATTTTCATTTCTTAACGGCTGGTCGGTCGTACGACGTGTTGTACGACGCGTTGTACAACAGATCGTATCGTGTACGAGACACATCTGGCTTTACAGAGTTCAACGATCTACTAGAAGCGAATGTCACCACCTGTGAGATGAGGGGGCGATACGAATCGACATCCCTGAGCGTCATCGTCGTTATCGTCCACTCAACTTTTCCGTGGACCGCAAGACAGAAGGCCGAGCTTTCACCTCAGCATCGTCCCCGTTTCTAGTTTCTCCCAGACCATGCCCCGTCAAGGTCGTTTCGAGGATGCGACCTCTGCGTCACTCGTAGATGGTACACAGCTCAAGGTCGAAATACAGCCACGTGGCCAGGCTCACGAAGATAATTAAACGGCGAGAATGAATCGAAGAAACGCGAGGAAGCGGCAAAAGTCACGATCGGACTCGAAGAGATGCTTGCGAATAACGGTAGCGACGTTTCTTACGGCGATTTATTTTTAGAATTGATACCGGTTTTTTTGACCGCTTCCCGTCGACATCGAGGCGTTACCAATCTGCGCGCAATGTCTATCCCAGCCGTGTTATTAGGCTTTCGTTCGAGCTTTAACTGTTAATTGCACGAGCTACGCGTTTACCTTCTGCTGGCAACACGTTTCACACCGAACCATTCGTTAACACTAAACCCACCGACGTTCCAACGATTTCTAACTATTTCTACCTTCGCGAGACCGATGACTACTTTGAGCCACATTCAAGCCTGAGTTTTCAATTAAATGCGAAAATATGTTACGCGGAACTGGATTGAATAATGCATGAAACAATTGCATATATTGCGCAGGTTCGGCGTTAAATGGAATGCTTGGAATACAAATATCCTTTTTGTCACATGTACGTGTGAACAATCATACTCAAATTATCTGCATTATTCTACAAAAAAAAAAAAAAAATATTTATTCATGGACCTCCATTTTGCGAAAGGATACGCTGCAGAATTCATGTACACACGACTGAATTTCGTATATACACATAAATCGTAGCGAGGCTTTGGGTGATCGGTTCGAGAACCTGGTAAATTGATACTTCGACGTAACGAAACACCGACTAAACATTTCTATCTAGAATTACGAGAAAAAAAAAAAAAAAAAGGGAGACGACTACGACTTCGCGAGACGGATGTCCTAGATACAAAACTCCCCGCATTAAATTTCACCATTTTCTAATAAACCACTCCCCCGAAATACGAAGCCAAAGAGAATCGCAACGCGCTCGACTCGCACGCATAAACAATTTTCTAACCGCATCTTTCCAATTTCTCGACCCGACGTACCGCAAAACGCAGAGAAGCGGATCAAATAGTGACCAACAAGCGACACTTCCCCTCCGGTCGTGTAGGACGAACAGAGGAGAAGGTAAAAAGGTGGTAAAAGTGGTACATCGTGGGCAAAAATTTCGCCACCGATGTCGTAGAGAAACCGTACTTACCGTGAGCCCCTTCAGCGTGACATCTCCGTGGCCCAGGATTCCGCAAAAATGTCGCCCACGATTTTTCGACCCTCTCCGCTCGGCCAGTCCACCGTAGCTTCCACAGTGCAGGCACCACGAAATATCCCGGTCACGTCCAGTCACAAAAACCACGAGACAACGTGCATCGCTGCCACACACGCTCGAGTTCCACGTCTCTTTCGCCGGCGAATGTTTTCTGGCCGCGTAACGAGACTTGTGCGTGTCCGCGTTTATTCTGTCGCACGGCTGACTGATCACGAGGTCTCGCCACAGCTTGGGGAATATACCCCGCAGAGCTGCCGAGTTTTCAACCCGCTCCGTGAGGGAGAGACACAAAACCATGTAGAGGTGGACAGACACAGACAGGTAACACGCGTGGTGTCTAGTGTCGCCAGGCCGTTGCTAAGGTTGCCAATCAAAGTATCGAGGTAGGAAATCGTGACATCGTGCCGACGAGAAAGGGACTAGAGCATGGCCCGAAATATTCCTTCCCCCCTGCTCTGGTAACCGCTCCATTCGAGCAACAGCATCCGACTGAACGCTGGGGGCGAGCACGCACGCCGCCACACTCCCCGATCAACCACCAGAGGGCTACGCGCAGGCGCGGCGCTGCGGTCGCTTGGGCCCCGGCAAACTCCTACGGCGCGTAATTCAAAACAGTGATTGGCTATTTCGTAAGCAAACGCATACTTCATGAAACTAATTACAAAAATGATGTAGCTTATATTATATATTTATTGTATATACGTAAGATGGAAATAAAATAGAAACATTATTCAAGATATTTTCAATTGGACGTCGTTGCGAAAAGTGGCGTCATCTGGTGGAATCATAAAATTATCGATAACGACGGAGACGATAGTACCCTCGATAAAGTAACTCATCGTATCGATACCTATGAAACAGTTTTTCTATCACGTCGACAATAGTTACGGTTCGTAATAAAGTCTTTGATGTTAACTTTATGAGCGACGTAAAATCAAGCAACTGCTAGGATTAATAAAGAAAATGTTACAGGTTTCCAACTCCTGCAATTTTATGCGACGATATCAATTAAAAGTCTTTCGTTATATACAATATCTATTAATTTTGCGTACGTTTAAAAAAATAAACATTCTCCCTCTTTCATCTCCTTTTAACACGTACACGCCGGCGTGTACCACCGGTGGCTCACGTTCGCGTGACTATCAGATGCCGTGTACTACCGCGCCGCCTCCCAAGGCGAGAAACATAAATAGCCCCGGGGTGAACGCGTTAAAGAGAATCTTAGGGTATTCTTTTCGTGCACGATTACATTATATTCCTGTACCTTTTCCAACGAGTACCGGAACTTTGACCGAAATTGAGTGAAATTTTACGTAAAGCAAATGTATGCACTTAAAGCGAGCAGAAGGAAACGCGTAGCTCATCGTTATCATATTTACGTAGGATATGGAACGTCCTGTTACACCTACTATATCGCGCCTATGATTGTCTATCCCGACGCCTTTGGACTTTGTCCAAAAAAAAATTGATATACGACGAAAGAATCTTACCCACCATTTCGGCCATTGCGGCGATCGATTCGTTCGAAAACTTGCTGCAACCTGCAATCGAATTAAATTCTGCGCTGCCATCAAATAATCATGAACCTTCATTCGATCAGCGTCCGCCGACGTGAGAGGTTGTCGTTTCCACGTATTTCGATCTTGACCGCTTGACACGTTTAGTAATTCGATCAGAGGCGACCAGTAGTCGATGGTTGCCGACTGGAAACCTTTCGAAGTGGATATTTCGATTTCGACGTGCTCGTGCCTCGATGAATGCACACGCGATGGATCATCGTACGCACTTGTGCGTGTAAACACAGGACTCATGTGGCCACCTTAATGCGCGCCTCTCTGCGTCAGTGGACCATGATGAACGCCGCACGCTGGCTGTGCGTTTCCCGTCGCCACTCTAAAATGTCAAGAAAAACGTGAAATCATCTTCAGCTACGGATACAACCCGTTCGCAGCGAACTCGAAGCCTCCAAATGCAACCAACTGCTCGATCCTGAGGTAAGGGACACGTTCCGAACGTTTTCTTCTCGTTTTCATCGCGATCTCCACGACATCCGTGCACATCCGTGGCTTGTTGTGCGGGTAAATCATTCAAAGGACCGACGTTCTTCTCGGCATCGTGATCTATTCCGAGTCGACTCTCTCCAACGAAAACCGTCTCGCGTGCCACTTTCTGTATACGAAAATTCGCAGAGGTGTCACGTAAATGGAGAAAGTCACAAAAATAAAATAATTTATGGGGACTTTTTTTACCGCAATTTCTTTACCAAATCTGCAAGGGACAGACAAACTAAGAATTTTAACAACTACGCATTCCTGTAACTCTGACGTGTACCAAACAGAGTGCTTTAAAAATAATCTTAGCTGTTTCGCAGTAGTAAACCACTGTATTTTTTTCAGGACCAAGGATGTCAAAACGGCTCAGTTTCTATGGTCTGGTAGGCCTGGCGTCCCTTTGCATCTTCTTCTTAGCATTTAATCAACGCTACAGCAGCTATCTCGAGCATCGACTGCAGCCGGTGATATCGGTCAGTAAAAAATCGGAGGTGGGGATTGCTCTAAATTGAGTCACGCCAAACACGCTCTTTCCGATGGTAACGTCTAACTTTTGCACCTAACTTTTTTCCACTCGTATGCTAACAATGAACTTTTCGAGCCATACAAAGAGTCACCAGCTCTCTTTCTCCCTGTTTCCACTGCTTCCTTCCTTTCTTTCTCGCGCAGCATTAGAAACAACAGTTATCGGAGAACTTTGGAAGTATCCTATTTAAAATCAAAGAATTACCTGGGTAATTTATTGTATCGATTCAAGAACATAGTTAAAATTATTAGATAAAATGGCAACAGCAAAGAGATGTTTATATATAGTAAAGCTTTAAATGTGTATTACTTCATTCTTATGTCTTGCATGTCACCCTAAATTAAATTTCTTTTTTCTTTTTCATTTTTTTCATTTCTTACAGTGTACATAAAAAGAATTAATACATACGTAATTTGAATCGCACCATTGCACTCGCTCTAACATTCATTCGCTACCAACATAGAGAAAGAGGGAGAAAGATATTGTCCTGGTTCCGTCAACGACATTATCATGTTCGCAATGCAATATGCACATTCAGAATGTTAAAATACAAATATTTTCTTCAATATAGGATGTTGAGATAAGGCCACGCATCATCAAAATTCAAGAACCAGTAACGGTAAGCAACACGTGCATGTACACGCATATGTTTATGTATTTTTGTCACGTTGCAACCAATCGAATAAAATTCCTAAGAAATCTGTAAACGTATAAAATAAATCTTTGAAAGTGTTGGTAAAATTTGGAATGAAGTGTAAAATAATTTCTCGTTTATTGATTGAAATTATAAACGTGTTTTTAAGGAATTCGAGGTCTAAAATATTGCATTAGTTTCGTAGTAAATGTATGTAAGGATGGACGTAGCATGAAACGACTCCTTTTTATGAAATTCTAATACTTGTAAATAAAAATGTACGATAGGTAAGTGAACATGGTTTGCGTTCGATCTCACCATTTCTAAGAAAACAATTACCTCTTAACACTTTAGTATGGCAATGGGAATAAACGATGCAAAGAGTCGTACTACACGCTACTGCTTTTGCTTATATTATACATATTTAAATTGTAAAGTGATTGACTTTTAAATATAACTTATATGTACACTTTTCAGGCATATTTTAGAGCATCCATGGAAAATATCACGCTTTCTGAAATACAAGAGGTTGTTGATCAACAAAGAAAAGCTATCGAGAGGGAAATGGAAGACTACGAATACCCTAATGGAAAATATGGTGTTAACGTTAGGTATATGTTTCGCTCTGAAAATAGCTGTATCGAGTGTACACATAATATTTGAACATTTCAAGTACTCACATGATAATATATATAGCAAGCTGGAGGATTTGGTAATGGAAAAGGGGGGAAGACCAATGAGAAGCGTGATTTTGACGAGTTGGCGAAGCGGAAGCACATTTCTCGGCGACGTTATAAACGCACATCCAGCAAATTTTTACCACTACGAGCCGCTGCTGGACTTTGGAATCGTGCAAATTAGGGGGCCTCCGCTCGCCGACGAAGCTCTTAGAAACCTTGAATCTTTGCTTCGATGCGATTTCAATAATCTAGGTGAATTTAGTTTCTTTCAAATAATACGCGTAAACGTCTGGCAAAACATTGATCGTTACTCGTTACTTTCAGATCGATATTTGGAATACGGTAAAACGCATCCTTGGGTCTTCAATCACAACACGCATTTATGGAGGCAGTGCCAGATACACAAGAAAATTTGTTGGGATCCACGTTTCGCATCCAAGTTTTGCAAATTATTTCCGTTTCAATCGATGAAGATCGTTCGTTTGAGGCTACGCGCGGCTGAAAGGCTTCTGGAACAAGAAGAGTAAGAATAAGATCGATGCATAAGTTGCTCAGTAATTTACTTACTAATGTAAAAAATTAATGTAATTTACTCTCTCCTCGTGTGTTCAGTTTAGGAATACGACTGGTTCTATTGATTCGTGATCCAAGGGGAATCTTACAATCGAGAAAGCATCGGGAATGGTGTCCAACCAAACCTGATTGCTCGGATCCAGCTTTGGTGTGCGCTGACATGGTCTCGGATTTCAGCGCCGCTGTACGACTTGTAAAAAAATATCCGCGCAGTTTCAGGTAGGCCTTGGTATGCTGCTAATTAATTCAAATCGACGAGTCCACGTTCAAAATTGACAAAATGCTGGCTCTTTATTCTGTTCTCTTCGACAGGGTGGTGCGTTACGAAGACTTATCCGTGGATCCCTACAAGCACGTGAAGGAACTGTACAATTTTTACGGTTTGGACTTTCATTTAAATGTAAAAAAATTTTTGGATACTCATACAAAGAACGATGTCGGTGGAGTTTCGAGTACCTTCCGGAACTCGAAGGTAGCGCCCTTTCATTGGCGTAGCGATCTCGATTTTGAGGAGGTCGACGAGATACAAAGAGTCTGTGCAGCAGCCATGCGGCTGTGGGGTTACGTCATGGCGTTGAATTCCACCCACCAAAAGGAATTCGATCCCCTCGCCGCGTACCAGTTGCAGTTGTGACATCTAGTATAGCCTGGTACGAACGCATAGGCTCAACACAAAGTACGCCCACCGTGTAGAACGGTGTTGCTAGCTCGTCGCTGCACAGACACACCGAGATCATAACAAGTGCCGTAATTCACATTGAAACAAAGAAGGTGCTGAGCTTGTTACGACAAGTGCTTATGAACTCTTACGATTAATCTCTTCGCCGATCTATTTCAAGATCAGCAAGATAGCAAATATTCGACCTTGTAAGACCAATGGTGAATCTGTTCCTTAAAGAATTTCAGAGACTCGTAAGTGCTCTTCGAGCTTGTTGCATAACGAACGTATTTCGTCAGAAATCAATTTTAGACCAGAGTGTTAGGGCGCGAGAATCGAACAAAGTTCCTAAGACCCTGGCGTGCAACAAGGAAATATCCATATCAGCGCAAGCATTGAACGAACCTAAAAGATCCGACACTTTTTTTTTTTTTAGAAATCCAGAGTTTAACGATCGTTTTCAATATACATCGTAATTTTAAACGCAGTAGGATTTTCCACCGAGATACGCAAGCATTTAAATAGAACGTTTACTCTTTTCGGGAACTGCGAATTTGTCGAGAAGTTCAACTTTATTTTATTGTATAGTTTTTTCCTAGAGAGTTAAACACTTCAAGACACGATAGGAATATGCTCTCTTTTTAATATGTACATGTATGCACTCCCCCATACACACATACAAATACACACACACATCGATAGTTTTAGTTATATTACACATCGACGAAGAGAATCATTCGGTTCGGAATGTTGACCTTTTGGATTCAAAAGTCGACTCTTGCTCTCTATTGGGTTTTAAAAATTTTGTTTACGTTAGACTTCGTCGAATTGCTAAGTGTTGATAGCAATGTCCACAAATAGGTTCCTAAGGTGTTTACGTATTCTTTCAGGAACCATAAAACTGTGAACCTTGAAATAGCAATAAGGTCCTTTATCTCAAATTTATGTCTCGAACTTGTACGTAAAGTCTTAGTTGTCTCGAAAGTCTATAACAGTAAATTTCTGTTATTAATTTGAGATCCGACCAAATTATCGAGGTCGCTGGTTCAACAAATTTTCATTTGAATATTTATATTATTTTATCACATGTACATTTGTTTGTTAAACGTAATGTATAGTTACACGCATAAATTTTTAATAAATTTGTACATTATATTCCTTGTATGTCAACTTTTAAGTATGCTCAAATTATTATTTTCATTTGTATAATTCCCAAAATTATCTTGATTATCTCATAGAATTGCCTAAGTACAGATGCTCAATTTCAATAAAAACGTACTTTTATACGATAGTCGCAAGATTAAATTCATGTTATAAATTAGGGAAAGTTTAATAATCATAGTTATTAAAACTGCTTGGATTCGAAATTTAGCATCTACACACAAATTATATTTTTTATAATCACATAAGTATTTTGGGAAAGGTTATACAACGTTTCGAACGTAGTCCTTTTTTCCTTATATATAATTTTATTCTTCTTCACGCGTACACTTTTTCTAATATTGACCTAAACTTACCGCATCCGTGCCATTCTTTGTAAAGCTTTACTTTTTAATAACTCGACAGTGTCTAGTCCAGTAGAGTTTATTACATTTTATAGTACCGTTTAAATGTACAATCAATCTTTCACCAAATAAAACTGACTTTTCCTAAATGTTTACATTGTGTTTTCTGTTTAAACGAAAGGAAAATTAATAGCAAGTTATATATCAGATAATTTTGAAAGATATTATTATATCTTAGGTTCAGAAAACATGAACTATCACAGAACTTCATAGCGTATATTGTAAAACATCATTTAAACAGTACAACAGACTATCTCTGACTATAGATTAATTATTTTGAACAATTATGAAAAACATACACTTTATTGCTGGTAGTTTCCTTCGAACAGTTAATATTCCAAATCTTGAGGTTAATCTGGAACGTTACAACGCGCCTGTAACATATTCCTAAAAATAAAATAATCTTTATTTACCACAATCTTTATAGATCACACAATTGATTTATTTAGGTCAAAACTCAGTGAGGGCAAGTGGAAATCATTTCCGTAAATCATATTAGCGTATATTTTGCTTAACATCATAGTTAACGATAAAACTGTTGATCCCATGATTTTCGTATACTTACTCGAGCGTAAACAGAAAGTGCCTGCAATTCCAAGGTTGTTTTACCCTATTCAGAGAATCTGGAATAAATAACTTTGGTTAATTCTTATACTATAAATATTATTTGTTTTATACTCTTATTGCAATCGTTTAACGTTTAATCAGATAATAAATTGCATCAATAATTTACTCAGACATATGCTTGTCTTTTAGTAACTCATCATTAAAATATTTAATTATTACATTTTAGGTAAAGGAAATGTATAAATCTAAAACGTGTTACTCACTCTTTCATATACGATCGCACGAAAAATTTGTTACAAGCCCACGAGATTCACATTGCGCGCTGTAACATAAAATTTGATTTTATTATTATGAGGCCTATTATAAAATATTACTTTGCAAAGTAATGTTTACATCAGCAAAGTCATTTTCAATACACAAATTTCAGGCAGGGGTAACTATTAATTCATCATAGTCTACTTTCAACAAATTACTTTTTAGGGACAGTAAAGACATTTGAATTACCTTTTCAGCTGCATCCTGCTTCAAACTCGTATTTACAGATTTTGTAATGGTTAGTGTGGATCAATATTGGAATCAGGATCTCGATGGTTATTAACCATTATCATCGTTCCTTTCTGAAATTATAGGTCCTTTGTTACTAACAATTATAGATTGGAAAATAAATATCTAATATTTGTAGAATCTTCAGATTACACTATCTACATAATATTTCTGATTGACTGAGGCAGTGTTAATTACTCATCAGGTTTATTTATCATAGATTTGTTGTCAGAATTCTATCGAAACGAATGCAAATGCTTACCTATATCATTAACAGCATACAAACTTTGACCAAAGTAAGCAAGTTCAAATCTATGCATGTTTTCCTACAAATAGAAATACATACCGTTAACCAAAGATACATCGCACGTGTTAATCGCGAATTTACAAAATTTGTCTCAGAATACTGAATCAATCACATTTGAATCAGACTGGGGCAGTAACGTAACATCATAGCAAATAAGAACAAATTATCATTTTAAAAAATCAAGAACATGCTGATCGAAATAAGAAATGTTGCTTTTCGTATAAAACCTTCAAAAATATATTGTAATCTATGCTCGAAAGCCCACGTGTAAAGGACTCACGATTTTCTAAAAATTCGACGTGCAACGTAGCAAAAAAAATATATATATATAGATATACATATAGAAAATTGCTAAATATTGCAAATGTATGATGAAAGAATGATACTCACTAGAAAAATCGCAAAGAAATCGAAACCAAAGTTCGTCAACGCGTTCCAAAGCACGTTTCGAAAAGCCGATTTACTTTAACGCCTACAGAAAGAGAAATCAAATTCTAAATCACCGAGAAAAGCAATTTTAAGAAGCGTTTAAATCTTTACGAGCTATTCAGATCACCTTTAGGATCGTAATCATAGAATATATCATACGAACGAGACTATTTTCGTATCATCATATAAAACAAGCAACATTAGAAAACGAAGCAAAAATATATCGAAAAATGGT
The DNA here is from genome assembly GCF_026225885.1 of Hylaeus anthracinus. Taxonomy (NCBI): domain Eukaryota; kingdom Metazoa; phylum Arthropoda; class Insecta; order Hymenoptera; family Colletidae; genus Hylaeus; species Hylaeus anthracinus. The sequence goes on along the minus strand of NW_026534326.1, from coordinate 797,390 downwards.
ATTTTACGAGATAACTGATTAAGGAAATATCAGTTTTCTGTGTTTAATGTAACGATGCACGCGGATGAGAACAGATACAAAAATTCAAAACGTGATTACCTTCAAACTACTCGTGGCGATGTCCAAAATGAAAGTGAAAGACTCGCAGTGACGCCGTATAATGGCTTCCACTCGCGCATGCGCAGTGATGGCCAGGAAGGAGTGGGAGAACTCCAACTCACGCATGAGAATCGAAAAAACGATCAGAGATTAAATAATTAACTCCGAAAGTGTTGAATAATCTCTTTGGAATTTATTTTGTGCTTTCATCATTTTTTAGGGGTTATAAGAGTGCCAGTTTTGTGATCCTAGTAGATACTTTATTGAAGTCAAAAGTAGCGCGCATGCGCGGCCGAAACTATTCCTTGCGCGCGCTTTTCAACTGGTCATCTGCACCATAGACTCTTTCGTCCATGGTAGAAGGAAACTATCATGGCGAAAATGAATATCAACAGCAGCGCTCTCGTTCGGATGACAGCGAGGACTCGTTTGAATTTTTGGCGCAACCATTCGAGCGCCATGATCGCTACAAGTTTCTTGTCAGATAGGAAAATGGTAGCCAAAGCTGGAGACTTGGTGACTTTCTCCTTCTCCGAATCCGTGTCACCGGGTGTATATTTCTCCAACGGAATGCGAGGATACAGATACATTTTCTGCGACCAATTGTGATACGATTACAAAAGAAAAGCGGTGTTCTCGTTTCATTGCACGATTTTAAGGTCTCCCAGGTGTGGTAGAATTTGTACAGGTGCACTCGACGTATGCACGTTCGATCGGATGTGACTCGTCGATGTCATAAACAAACGGCGAACCATTGTCGTGATGTACAAGAATATTGTCGTGGCTACGTGCGCCGGGTCCCCCGTCAAGTTGTACTCGTGGAACGTGTGAATCCATTTGAATTCCTCGCCGCCGTGGAAAATTTGGCATGTCGTGGGTTACGTTAGTTCACAGTGAATCAGAAACGGACACAAAGTGCGGTAGTTTCAAAGATCGTCCCGCCGTGGTAAGAGGGCCTGTCTGTCAATTTTAGTTAAACAATTCCTACAGACTCGTGTCACTGTTTCCCCTTTACGTCTATCGAAATCGTAAGACGTCTAAACGCAAAAACAGAACGTGGAAATTATTTTCGTACTAACCTATTTCTAGCATTCGCTCTGTAGGAGGTCTAATCTTATCTCTTAAAATGTACTTCAGCCATTGTACTGTTTACTGTCCCTGACTCGAGTCAAAGCTATCAGAATCGCGTCGTCTCTACCTAAATCAATCGATTTTATTAGGAACAACCGAATACTTTTCTAACAATTTAAACAAGAATGCCTGCGCCACCTCCTCCTCCGCCTCCTGCTTTCAATACAGCCAATTCCGGCTCCGGAGAACAAGACAGGAGTTTACTTCTTCAATCTATCAGAGCTGGGAAAACCTTGAAGAAAACTGTAACCATAGATAAAAGCGCGCCTGCTGTTAGCGGTGAGTTATAAAGTGCATTCAGAGGTTTTGGAAATAAAATTTACATAGATTATATTATATTATATTATTCTTCTAGGTAAAATAAGAGGAGAAGCAGGAGCATCCTCTTTCTCTAATAACAGAGAAAATAGTAGTTCCAATGCGGTAGCCAGCAGCATTAATACAAATAATGGAGGACCCATAGGATTAGGTGGATTATTCTCCAGTGGTATGCCAAAATTAAAGCCCACGGGACTCAGGCCATCTTCTAACGAAAGGGACACAAGCAATGTAAATAGTACGAATTTCAGTCAATCTACCATACCTAGCATAAAGCGTGGCCCACCTCCTGTTCCACCAGCCTCGCAAAAGCCACAAATGTTTGCTCAGGTATGAACAGTGGTAAACAATAACAAAATTGTTGCTAAACGCCTTTTTAAATATTACTAAACGTTTCAGAAAGCCAACTCTACGCAAGGTCACAGCATTACCGACTCGCCGAGTTCTATGGGGGATGCGTCCAAGGGATTTGGAAAACCGATTCTCGCGCCCAAACCACCTACCACTCCGTCTAGCACGCAGCACAAGCCATCGCCACCTCCTAAAAAATTAAACCTGACTACAGGACCAAGTGTATCGAGAGCGCAAAGTATGAGGCTGCTCAGATCGCCTCCTGTGCTCGCACCCACTCCACCGTCTCTTCATCAATCGCAGGATTGTCTAAACGAAACTCAACCAAGGCCGTCGAATCGAGTGCTCAGACCTCCGGTTGCAAAACCACCCTCTCCTCCTACTTCCAGAGCGAACAGCTCGACTACCACGGCAACGAGGGCGGCACCGCCACCACCTTCTAGAGTCACGGTCAGCGCTCCGTGTATACCACCTCCACCTCCTCCGCTTCCGCATCGTCCTGCTCCCACTCATCAGAGACAGGCGCCACCGCCGCCTCCACCTACACCTCCCACGAGGAGTTCCTCGATGCGCAACGGTCAAACCATGACCACCCTAGACCTAGAGGTACGATTCGCGGACATGTTTCATTCTATCGTGAGTTTTCCAGCGCCGGAGCAGTTCAAAGGGTTCACGAAAGTCTACAGCAGCAGAAACGGTGAGAACGAACCGCTTGAATATCAGTCGCATTCTTTCTTAAACTTTGCCATTAGACGGTACACTTCTGAATTGTTTATGTAAGCTTCGTTTCGGTGTGGAAAAATCCTGCATAATCGCTATTCTAAAAATACAAAACACAAAGGCTTGCTCACTTGCTTCTCGTGTGGTTTAACAGAGGATGAATCACCGGGATAGAATCTTGCATGTTTTCTTTACTCGAAGGATTAATCATTCTCACACGATTTACATGCATGAATGAAACTATCGTCTGTAAATTATGACATTGAAGTATGTAAATTTTCATCGCACAGAATATAAGTCTGAAATAAAGATATACGACACTGAGATTTGTGACTGTGTATGTGATAACTTGAGGGAAAACGACACTTCGAAGATAGAGATCTAAATAAAAATAGAGTATCTAGAAATTTATTAGTAAAGTCGTCTTCGTGGTGTTCCTCTTAATTAATTTAATCGCTGGCTCTAGCTTACCAAAAATTAGCGACAATAGATGCATGCACGAATGTGTAAACAGAGTCGTTGATCATTGATTGGGTTGGCTGATTTTCAAGGATCATCTGCATGCTTCCTAATGCTTGTAGCAATCGATAAAGGTACAGGGTGTAAAGAAATGTTTGGTATTGGCAAGCATAGGCATATTCTACATCTTCGGAAAGATCTGTAAGAAAAAGTTGCAACAAGATTGTCCATGACCGTGAAATTCAATGTCAAGGACAATTTTGTGGCAACCTTTTTTTCGAGATCTTCATCGAAGATGTAAAATATGCCTATGCTTGCCCAGCTGAATTATTTCTTTACACCTTGTATATGTAATCGAAACGTACGCTCTTCGAGAGAAAAGTAATGTAAATGTTTGAAAATTCCAGCGGCCAAACAACAGGCACCCGCACCACCTATGCAAACGTCTTCTTTATCCAATACAATGGTACCATTAAACACTACATCCGGTGGTTAACCGTGGCAATGCAATGCAACTCTTTTGGGACATTAAATTTGTTTTATTTATTACGTGACACGTTAGTTTTCTCAACTTTCGGAGCGTAACTGAAACGATATGGAAATAAATGAAATAAACGATGAAATCGGATACGGAAGAGAGCTGAAATAATAGTATTAAAAAGTGATTAATTAATTCAAATTATTATATTGATTTTATCATCGATTCTAACGTGAGTTATTGCGGTACAAGACTGCATTACATTCTAACACGTTGCTTTCTGAAACCATGTATATTTCAATTAAAACCATACGAAACAGTATGATTTCTTCGACTAATTAATCATGTATATTTATCAATGTAATCTTCCAACGGTTTTATATATATATATATAAAAAAAAAAGAAAACCTAGAATGTTATATACTTTTATTTATAACAACGACTCTTTATTATTTACTAATGTACAATATTAAATATCAGAATTCTTTAGATGTAGTTATTGTATCTGGCAGTCAAACGATGTGATAATCTTCTAATCCTACTTGTGAACTCGTCGATAACTCAGTCTATCTCGCAGATTTTATGTTGACGATGAAATATATATTATAAACAATAATTCTCAATGCACTCAGTTTTATTTAAAATAGGCAGTATAATGTTTTCGTGGCTGATAAATATCTACATCGATGAACAAATCAAAAGGTGCATTGCCCCAAAACGAAGGATCGAACGCGCCTCGGCGTACGTTTGCATTTATTTAAATTCATCGAAATATTGAAATCGGTAACTCGACACGGGACAATGCGAATCGATAGCGCGATTAAATTAAAATAGTCTTTACATTTCGAGTTCCTTCTCAACGATCTTACGATACTCGTCGAATCCTCCCTCGATGCATCTAACGGAACCCTCACCGCATACCCAGAGCTCGGTGCACACCATGCGAATCAACCTTTCGTCGTGCGAGACTAATATCACGCCAGCCTGAAAATATCACGATGTCGATATATTTGATAAAAATACGAATCGGTATCGATAGACGTCAAAGATTATATTTTACTTGGCAGGTATTCAGCGCTTTGCCTAAAGCTTCGATCGACTCTATATCGAGATGATTCGTGGGCTCGTCGAGCACTAAAAAGTTTGGCATGGCGGCGCACATTAACGCGAAGGCGACTCTCGACTTCTGTCCACCAGACAGAGAATTTATAGTCTGTAAAGCTAAGTTACCGCTTATTCCAAAGCTCCCCAGCATTCTCCTATATTCCTCGACGGGTTTACCTAGGGAACGTAACTAAATTTGTATCGTGGTTTCCCCTTTTAGTCTTCATTTTATAAAACACCCTACTTCTTCCGTAGTCAGACTAGAATATCTCCTCGAGTACTTTGGTTTTGTTCATACCTGGAAAATGGTTTTGTAACAACTCGACCGGGCATACGCGCATATCCAATTGGTCGACGTGGTGTTGACTAAAGTATCCAAACTTCAAGTTTCTATGAACGTGGACCGTGCCCCTCGTCGGACTCAGAGTACCCGTTATTATTTTCAGAAGCGTCGTTTTACCTGCCCCGTTCTCTCCCACGATACAAATGCGGGATTGCAAGCTGGCGGTAAGATTTACACCTGTGAATATAGGGTTGTCGGTTCCTCCAGTGTAACTGAAGGACACTTCGTTCAGTTGCAATATCGGAGGGCTTAATTGTTCCACGTCCGGGAAGCGAAGCGTCACCTCTCCCTCCTTTTCCATTGGTTTCAATTCTGGCCTGGTAACGAAACAAAAATAGGAAATGACCTTCGGTTCACCCTAATCTTCGTCACCATGGCGACGTCGTACTTACAATTTCTCCAGCATCTTTATTTTACTCTGTACACTCGAAGCACGATTGGCATTGTATCGGAACCGATCAATGAATTCCTGCACGTGAGCTCTCTTGGCTTGCTGAGCCTCGTACTCCCTCTGTTGATTCCTCTCGCGTTCCCCTTTCGTCTTCGAGAATTGTTCGTAGTTTCCGCGGTATGCCTCTATTTTCTGTCCGCGTAGGTATAATATATCTGTGGGAACCTGTTACAAAAATGATCTTATAGCGTTTTTTTATCGTGAACAAAAGTCTGTTTAAGTACCTTACCGTATCTAAAAAGTTTCTATCGTGCGAAACCACGAGCAACGTGGTGGGCCACGATTGTAAGTATCTTTCTAACCAAAGTATGGCTTTGATGTCTAACATGTTCGTAGGTTCGTCGAGCAACAGAAGGTCCGGTCTAGAGAATAGCGCCCGCGCTAGTGCAAGTCTCATCCTCCAACCACCGGAGAAGGATTTGGTCGGCCACGACTGTCTTTCGACGGAGAACCCAAGTCCGGATAATATGGCACTAGCTCTAGCAGGTGCTTTGTCTACTTCGGCAACCTGCATCGCTTCGTACACTTTACGCAATTCTTCGTCTAACACGTCCCCTGCCTTACCACCATCTTTCTCTATCGCTGCTTGCAGTTCTGCTTCCTTGCTGAGCAAGAGGCTCCTCTCTTGATCGCACTCCAACACAGATTCAAGAGCAGATGTATCGTTACCGGCGACTTCCTGTTCTACGTGTAGCACTCTTACGTGAGAAGGTATTCTTAACTGTTTACTGCAACGATTAAGAACAGCGTAAGAAACAATTTTCGTCGTCTCTTTTAATTTCTCCTTTAAATAAAGGATGCTCTAATAAATAATTTAAAAGATTGGATCAATATTAGATAATTTTAATACCTGGATATCATTCTCAATAACGTGGTTTTTCCAAGTCCGTTTCTACCGATAAGGCCATAGCGTCTACCGAAAGCAAGGGTTAAATCAGCCCCTTGTAATAAAATTCTATCTCCGTATGCTACATCGAAATTCTCTATCCTAATATCTTGAGTTTTATTTACACTGCCCTTGGTTTCCATTCTACTATCCTTTTTGCTCATCATTTGACTAGCACTCGCTGCTTCTACCCCTGGATTAGTGCTACCAACGCGACTGGATGAATCGTTGTTAACTCGTTTCTCCTGCTTCTGTTGTAACTTTGCCTCTGCTTTTTCTAATTTCTTAGCATCCACTTTCTATTGAATAATACGAATGCAACGATAAATATACTTTAACGCGTACGCTATCGTACATCCTATGAGAAAACAATGTCTATACAACTCTATGATAAACTAAATACTTAACATGCCGTCATCCCTCGTGGTGACCCATATACTTTTTATCTGTTCTACTTGAGCTTCCAGAGTAGCAGCCATGGTACCCAAATGAACCGGTGCGTTTAATACTTTATTAACTCCATTCTTCCTCTTCTCGACGATCTCGTCGTTCGTACTGCCTTTCAGCATTTCCAGTAATTTTACACATATTTGTCTATAGAAAACAGTTACATAGAAAACAGTTCCAGATTAGATATTTACTTGAGAGTGTCTCAACAGAGCAACGACAGCGGCACGATTACGATTTCCGACATAGAAAAGATCTAACGAACGATAGGGTAAAAGTGACAAGTGCGAACACGTTTACAGACCTAACCTCATTCTCTGGTTTATCCGCGACCTCGTGCAATACCTCTCCTATCGCCTCGTACACTTCGTCGCCGTCCTCGAAATCATCCTTCGAGCTGTCCAAGATACCTTCGAGCAAACGAAATACGACAGATTCGAGAGAAGAACGAAACGCAAGAGAGAAACAGTCTCGCGATTTATAGGTTAAGTGCCTCCGAGATATACCTTCTACATATTGATACAAATCGTCGTCTATCGTAGGAAACTGGCTGCGAATATATTCCCCACAGACTGCCATGCCAGTTGACGCGTTCAACGAGAGTGTCGAAGAGAATTTACCTCGTACGATACAGAAAAAGACACGCTTGACAGAACGGACGTCAAAATTCTCTCGGGTACCGTGAACACATGTTTACGCCATTTTGGAGCTACCGCTGCACCCGAGACGTCCAGCTCCAGTCGAATTGATTCGAATTTAAACGAATTTATATAAGCGCACGATCAACGCACGTATTCTTATCAGATAACGTCGTGACCGCTCGTTCGTTTCGACAATTCACGAAATTCCTACTGTGCATACGCGTTCTTTTTTCTCGATGCGGAATCCGACGGCTAAGTAGCCATTTTGAAGCTGTCAAAAGCGATACTCGCTGTTTGATTGTGTGCGCGGTACATTCCTTCGTGTTCTGACACTCGGAGTTGATTACCGTTTCATTTTTATATCGTGGCTGGTTCGCGTCACCGAGACCAAACATAATTGCGCCAAAAGCTCCGAATCCGTGTTTTAAATGTGTATCGTGAAATTAATACCGTTCCAAGGAAGATGCTGAGAGAACTGCGGATACTCCGAATTTTTACGGTCAAGTCTCGAGTTCTCCTTTAACGATTGCCTCTGTAATACTGACGGGTCTGTGGAATTTTCTTTAAAGTCTTTGAAAACCGTACGCAGCTTTTAGTACAGTTGTGTTCAAAATAGAGGAAATGGCGACCGACATCGAAGAATCGGACACCGATGATCACGAGAGGCCCACTCCGTCGAAAAGGCAATGCACAAGATTCGTTAAGGTCAACGAGACGTTTCAGGATACGGTAATTGTACGCAGGGAAGGCCAGTTAGCCCATTCGGTTTGGGCCTTATACTTACGGGGACCCTGAAACTTAAAGAAACTTTCTGTGCTCTGTAATCGATTCATGATCCGATAGTATTTTTCATACAAAGAGTATCGCTGCATTTCTGTTTACAATAATGTACTACAATACATCTTACGACAAATTGTATCGTATCCTTTTCATTGGTCATCGTACGTGTAATAGCTTGTCTCCTTGCTAGGCGGTATAAATAATCTTTCTTCCAATTTTTCTATTTGTTTTTTATTTACAGGAAAAGAGTTCGAGCGATAAAGATGAGACTACTCAACGTACAGACAACATAGAATACGACGAGGCAGAACTGCTTGCGAGGGAAAGGTTGAGAAGGTGGCAGGCGTGCCAAGTGGCTAAGGGATTCGTGGACAATATCATTAACAAAGTTTTAGAGAATTATATTATGGGAGCACCCCCTTCTTATCCTCTCGAGGAATCCAGATTTCAGTTGTTCAGAGCAAACGATATGGAAGACACGGCGATTATGATGGCGATACGTCATCACGGTCTGGTTCAGTCCGCGGAATTGGTTCCCCAGTCCAGTGCGTTTTACAGTGATAAAGCTCCAGGATATTGGACCGATGTACATTGTTCCTGTCCGTCTAATCGTGTTCAAGGAATCGGAAATTTCGGAAACTCTGTAGCTACTACTTCTGCCAATTCTTTGAGACTGAACGATTCGACTAATCTGGAAGAATACAACGGACTAGATTGGGATTTGAATAAAGTAGACGAGAGTGACCAGGAGGAGAACTTTTTAGAAAGAGCCGTAGCCGAGGCTATCAAGAAAAAAGGACTCAGTGCTCTTAGCGTCGACTACGGTTGAGCACGCCTAATAAAGTCTCGCCCTAAAATATGTTTATATAATAGCGATGCATATAATTTTTTATCTTTGCAAATCTACTTCGATTTGTACGATCGACTTCATAGATGATATTCGTCAGAAGTTGTTCAGATAATTTTACTAAGGAAAACAAACTCTGATGATTATCTATTTCTTTACCTATCGAATGCAAATGAAACCAGTTACGCGTAGAAGCGTAGCGTATGCGTACGCTAGATTAAAATATCTTCTACGAGATTTCATTAATATATAAAAGAACACGAATGTAGTACAAAATTTTCTTTGTATTCCAATGCACTTTTTAAGATCGGAAATCATGATTTTTGACCGTTGACAAGAGAACGATACGATAGTTATCGTAGCAAAGCATTCGTTGAAGGAAGTATTATAAATGCTATTCTAATAAACTCTGCAAGATATACACTGTACGTATAACGCGAACGACTTTGATTAGTTGTCTTTACGCTGTTCAGATGTACTAATTCATTCCATGTAGCACCGTATTGCTTTTATCCATTCCCGAAGATGAATTTCGATCTTTTGTATATTGTAATTGTTACGTGATACGTAAAAGTAGTTTACATTTTAAAATTAGTATCGTATACATATTCTTTTAGAAATAAGAGAAGGCCATTGTACGTGAGAACATCACGTTTACCTTTTTTTTTTTCTTTTTTTTTATGCAAAGGCCTTCGCAATATATGTATTTCATATCTGTAAATAGATTGTTACGTACGAAACGTATAAATAAATTTCCATTCACGTTACACGCCGATATGTAGCTCTGTGTAAGTCTTACATTGTAAGACATGTAACGCATTCTCGATAATTCGTATTTCTAGTAAACTCTAAATAAAGAAATATTGAGTAATACGTTGATCGGTGTTCTCATTTAATTTGCATAGTTTTCCTGGAATGGTGAAAGGTGCGAAACTACTAAACCGCATCTCGATGTAATGCCTTATCAGAAACAATTCCCGTTACACCATTTCCGGCCTTAATCATTGGTATTTCGTTTCCGTACGAGTTCACTTACAAAATGTATCGTGACAGCAAACGATAACCAATTTCCAAATTACGATTTTCTCGTACCATCCGATCTTTCGTCGACCAATACATCGACGGGCCGAGGCAGCAAACGCTTAAAATCAATAACATGCATATTGTCGTACATTCGTTAAATTAAAAATAATACACTTGGTACGAGAAGGAGAAAAAAAAAATGATGCGCATCGATTGCGTTCGGTTATCTCGTCACCATCGAAAAAGTCGATATGCGAAATACGCGTGTGCTCGGTCATTAATAGTCCGTGCTATCGCAGACTAGAGCTTTGACAATTTGCATCAAAGTAAAATGGACGAATTCTTTGTGTAATAACTGATCGTTGAACTCGTGGCAAGTTGTTGCTCCACGAACAAAAATTGGCATTTGTTTATTGGTTTATTTAAGCGGGACAGAGGACGATTCGACGATTTCTATTTTCTGTACAGTACTATCGTAATAATTGTACGATTATTAATATGCGATAAACCAAATATTGTATATATGCATTTGTATATATATTTGTATCTGGTAGGGGTTCTCAATTATTTCGCGTATTACTGCTCCCCCTGTTACAAGGGGGAGGGTGGGGGGGGGGGGGACATTTATCTCGGCTACAATACAATTACAATAACTCCACATCGATTTTTGATATCGTTAAAATATAATTTATAAATAAGGATAAGAGACAGAAAGTGAAGAAAAATAATAAATGCAACACGGTAGATTCATTCGCACACATGCAGCTACAGACGCTACAAAGCACGCCTGTAATCAGGGCCGGCTCTAGTCGCAGACCAGGCAGGTGTTAAACCTCAATCAAAAGTAAAACGAAGTGATCCTTTGAAGAAATAGTTTAAACATAAATTGTACATCTCGACGAGATATGAAATTATCGTCAAATATATTTTGTCGAGAAACGAATACTTTTCCAGATATTTTTGTAAAACGATTACACCTCTCGATACATATATCGATTTTTTTTCTCATAAATAATACGAGTTACGCCTACGTATGTTTGACAAAAGATGCTTTATTTCGATCGAGGAAGTGAAAAATAATTTTTATAGATAATTTCGGTATAAAAGAAAAAAAAAATGTAATATACGTACCGAAAGGTGTAAACGTTTTGCTAAAATATCTCGAAAAGTATTCGTTTCTCGAAAAAATATATTTGACGATAATTTCATATCTCATCGAAATGTACTACTTTTGTTTAAAACATTTTTCCAACGGATCACTTTTTTTTTCAAACCATATTTTTCTTCGGATCTTTAGAAATTTCTTTTTTTCGTAAACAATAAAAGGTACGCCTACGTATTGTTTGACAAAAAATGCTGCATTTAGATCGAGGAAGTGAAAAATAATTTTTATAGGCAATTTCATTGTAAAATAAAAATGTTATATATATATATGCGTCGAAGGGTGTAAATGTTTTTGTAAAATATAGTATTTGTTTCTCGAAAAAATATATTTAACGTAAAATAAAGTCTCTCGAGTCGGTTTGACGTTATATAGAAAATTATATATTGATAAAATAAACGAATTAGTATCAGAGAAAGCGTTGGTTGGGGCGCTTTTTGTTTCGTGGCCCGGTCCTGACTGTAACGGGCTATGCGAAGGGACGCGACGACGGCTAGTGGTGGGGTAAGGGGAGGGCTAGCGGGGAAGAAACGGACTCTTTCACGGAATGGGGAGGGGAGTTAAAATCGCGGAGCGGCGGGGGGAGGAACGAGGAGAACCGACGAATCGCGTGAAAGAAGAAGCGTACGGCAGTAGGTGCACATCGGTGCACGGTATTAGATGAGAGTGACGGCACGCCGAAATTGTGAAAGAAACGCAAGAAAGCGGCGAAACAACGAACGCGAGCCTCGTTTAATGTCGCTTTAATTCCCGTGGTGTGTTCCCTCTCCTGCGAGAGCGAGATATCCCGGTGGCGATCGAGAGCATTCGTTATCAATCCCGTGGTTTTGGAGCATGGCGTCCGACGAGGAGGTGGACGAGAGCTACGCGGGTAAGTGCACGGGCTGCTCTGCTCACGAATACTACCGGAAAGTTGTGTGTCCTCGGGCACACGCAGGACGCGCGCTTTTCGTACCGATGGCTGCCATGTCAATCGGCACCTCTGTATTTTTCCACGCGTTGTTATTTTCCCGTCCACGCATTTTACCGCAATTTTTAACTGATCTACGCTTTGGTTAGACTCGGTGTCATGCTACCCGGACCATTTGGCGGAATTTCATCGCGATCCGCGAACGATTCCTTTCCCTACCCGAGAAACAAGCTAACCTTTGAATTGTCAAACAACCGAAGCCTTCGATAATGATGCTTTCGATAGACTGCAACCATGGTACGTTTAATCCTCATGCAAACACGGCCGAATACAAGTACGGATATAGGTTATTGTTTACATCCAGTAGCTGCGACAGAAATTGCATTGTTCTCGGTGTTTCGTCGATGTTAAATCACTGTCAACGCGAAATCTCGGCAAGTATCGCGAGATTCTCGATCGTGACATCTTGATATTGCCTCGTGATTTTTTACAAGCATTATTCCTCGGAAACGCTTCGCGCGATTTTCAAAGCGTTTCCTTACATAATTAGTGATCGACGATGTATCGTGCAATCGAGCCTGTGTATTCGATATATGGTCCGGTTTCGTACTTAAAGAAATTCATGAAAACACGCGTTCGTTCGTCGCGCCGAACCGCGTCTTAGCACGCTCTTAATCTACTTTAACGGCTCTCCTCGCGAACAATGCATTTCGATACACGCGAGGATCGCCTGCTGAAAAACTTTGATTCGAATAGCTTTTAATTCCTGTTGGAACAGAATCTCGAAACGATTTTGTAACGTTTCATTCGGTTTTACGAACATCTGGCGTGCACCGATGTCCACACACGCACACATGGAACCTCTCTTGTCTCACACAGGTGCGTTCGTGTGGACCAGTGGTTCTTAACTTTAAGAAAATCTGACATGGTTCCTAATCATGAATGATTACTAGGCTACAGATGAAGATAGAAAAGGAATTGAAATAGAAATAAATAAAAGTATGGATAAATACTCACAGTTTCAAGATTACGGTAACAATTTTAAGAACTATAGAACTATTTCAAGACGATCCATGAATGAATTTGAACGAATGCAATAACTTTGACTTCTAGAATTAACTAACAGAATTCCGTTTTACAGGTTGACGTTTATATTTGAACTACACGTACTTGCATATACGTTTAATAAATAAACACACATGTACGCGTGCAGTGAAACATTTGTATTTCTCGTTTACATATACTCGATGCAAAATATTTTGTTTCGTCTAGTATTCAGAATGTTTTTATTTCAAACTTTATTATCAATTTGTTAGCATATATAGCAAACAAGAAACAAACACCTTACTCTTCTACCCATTTTACTAAATAGCAAAACCAAATGCTTTCAAAGTAGATATTCATACCAGAAGTATACGTCCATACAGTAAACCAAGTGGCAGAGCGATACCTAGAATGTTATTTATGTAAAAATAACTTTGTAATTAGTATACAAACTTCAACTCACTTTATTTATTAGATCATTATACCTAGTCTGCTGATTTTGTGCATTTATGATAGAGTAATAGCATAAAAACACAAATAGCGGTTAAGAACCACTGGTGACGCACACATGCACGCGGCGTGTACGCGCGCGTGGAAAGAACGCGTGTTCCTGGATTTAATAAGAATTCGGGAGCATGTCCTGTAATCAAAGGACGATGATTTAGATGATAACCCTTTTCCCTGCACCGAACCGACGTACACGTGCACAGAATCCCGCGATAATAACGAAAATATAAAATATAGACAAGCAATGTGATGTTGAGCCCTTTCGAAGAAAATGGCGGACGCACACTCGTACAAAGCGTTTACCGAACTGGCAGATTAATGCCAAATAATTTGTACGCTCCGATTAATTGATTTTATTTTCGTAATTATGCTTCCTCTTGTACGAACGAACCCTTTTAACGGAATTCTGTCCGATTGTGCCGATTTTTTGTCATTCGAAACGTTTTTTCCTGAATTAAAATATGAAAAGAAAAAAATCGGTTTTATTCGGTAAACGTTGCTATCGATTCGTTTCGCGAATCGAGGCTTCGTTTTTCTTTTTATTCTTGAAAACTCATTTCGAATCGTTTTCCAATGGGCATTGTGACTTGAAAAAAGTCAAGGTCGCGCAAAATTTATCAAATTTTCCATTAAAAAAATATAAAGTAAAAAAAAGATGATTGAAATAACATCATCTGATGCCCAATTAATATTTTCCCCATGTATAGATTATTTTTTTAATAAATCTGTATAGTAATGGATACAGATATTGATTTTATATAAGTCAGAGGCACACGGCTGCTTAATATCGGTTACATGTTACATCGGTGATTGTACTGCAACAGTCCTGAGAATATTGCAGAGTCTTAAAGTATTTTATGATTGATATGCACAACGTGTATTACAACAGTAAATAAATATAAACTGTATTAAATATATTTTATTATATTTGCATGTTTCACTTGCAGGAGAAGACGATGTGGATGAAACCGGAGTTCAAGTTTCAACTGTTGGCCAGCAAGTGGATGGTTCATCCGACGCGGAGGAATCTCAGAGATTAGTAAGCATCTCCTGCGTAAACTTTGATCATTTTAGCACATTTGTAAGATAATCTTTTTATTAAATATTTGTCAATGCAGGAGGAAGATGACGATTACGAGCCTGAGGAACGAAAAAAGAAAAAGGGGAAGAAGCGTAAAGCTCGCAGCGAGGATAAGAAGGGCAAGAAGAAGAAGAAGAAGAAAAAATCTGATTCTGGCGATGTAACTACCTTCTTTAGTCTAATATAGAATACATAATTACCTAAAACTTAAGAATCGTTAATTTTCTATTTTTTAAATTGCAGGAAAGCGACTTTGGAGGAGGCGGCGGCGAAGCAGGTGACATAGCTGGAGAGGACAGCGACTATGCTGGTAACAGGAAGAGCAGAAAGTCCTCGTCCAGGAAGTCGTCCAGTCACCCACCACCGGCTCCTCCGAGTCAGGAACCCACAACAGGGATGCCTACCATCGAAGAAGTTTGCAATACTTTCGGGTTGACCGATGTACAGATCGAGTACACGGATGCAGACTTTCAGAATTTAACTACGTATAAGTTATTCCAGCAACACGTCAGACCACTTCTCGCGAAGGAAAATCCTAAAGTAAGCCTTTGGCGTTTAAGTATTTCGCAATTCGCAATTCCGTCGAACATATTCTCTCACTTTTGTACTCTGCGCGTTTAGGTTCCAATGTCGAAGCTTATGATGTTGGTAGCTGCCAAATGGCGAGACTTCTCCGAACTGAATCCTCATACGCAGCCGGATGCGGATGTATCGTCCGCGAACGTGGACGACGACAGTAGAAATTCGAGGCCGAATCGCAGCGGCGCGGTGCAAGAAGGCGAAGACGAGGAGGACGACGACGAAGACAGCGACAGGAAGCGAAAATCGAGGGGATCCAGGGCGAAGAAAGGAAAGAAAGCTTCCAAAGTACCGACGCTCAAGATTAAGCTTGGAAAACGTAAACGGGGAAGCTCGGTAATTAAGATTCGTCGCGTACCTTTGAATCATTGAGGATTCTTTTTGTTAATTGCTAATGTTACTGTTTAGGACGAGGAAGCGGAAGGTAGCGGAGCTGGGAGCGACAGAGACTCCGATATGGAGTTCGAGCAAATGCTGGCTGACGCTGAAGAGCCTTCCGGTGCGGATGGGACAAACAAAGGGAACGCTGAAGAAAACGGAGTCGAACCGCCTGCGGAGCCTCCCGTCCGTAGGAAGG
The DNA here is from genome assembly GCF_026225885.1 of Hylaeus anthracinus. Classification (NCBI taxonomy): domain Eukaryota; kingdom Metazoa; phylum Arthropoda; class Insecta; order Hymenoptera; family Colletidae; genus Hylaeus; species Hylaeus anthracinus. The sequence goes on along the minus strand of NW_026534326.1, from coordinate 781,451 downwards.
CGAAGACTAAAATTGGAAACAAAACAAAAAAGAAGAAAAAGACGAAGACTACGTCAAAGTTTCCGGACGGAGAGGAAGGTCTCCAGGTAATACGAGCTGTCTTCCTTCGGTTTGTTTAGAAAATACATTTCACCTATTTTTGTCTATCATATTTATCTTTGCGCAGACCGACCATCAGGATTATTGCGAAGTATGCCAACAAGGTGGAGAAATTATATTGTGCGATACCTGCCCTAGAGCATACCACTTGGTGTGTCTAGAGCCAGAGTTGGAAGAAACGCCTGAAGGAAAATGGAGTTGCCCTCACTGCGAAGGAGAAGGTATTACAGGTACCTTCCTCATGATCCTATGGTGTGTACCAAAATGATAGCCTCATCCAAATGATAGCCTCGAGAGATGTAGACGAGGCCATCACTTTGGTACACATAACAAAATTTAAGACTCTACGAAAGCCACTCGTTAATTGCTAGAAAAAGTTTGATCCATTGATCCAGAAGTGGATGATCCTATTATTTTGGTACATACTCTGTACACCTATCATCCCGCCCGTCATGTTGAGATAAACAGATGGAAAGTAGTAAGCGCGAGTTGAAATTTATCGAACCGTAAACTTGATCTTCAGGTGCAGCCGACGACGACGACGAACACATGGAATTCTGTAGAGTATGTAAAGACGGTGGTGAATTGCTATGCTGCGATAGCTGTACCAGCGCGTATCACACGCATTGTTTGAACCCACCGCTCTCGGATATCCCTGACGGCGACTGGAAGTGCCCTAGATGCTCTTGTCCACCTTTACGTGGGAAAGGTATGTAGGGAACAGGATAAGGGAGCAGGTTAAGTAAGGTAAAGGTTAGCGTGTATAGCTCACTTCCTTCTTCATTCATGACAGTTGCAAAGATCTTGACATGGAGGTGGAAGGAGTATCCAGAAACACCGTCGGAAGAGCCTTCTACGAGTAAGGCAGCTCCCAAACAACGCAAGATGCGCGAGTTTTTCGTCAAATGGGCGGACATGTCGTATTGGCACTGCGACTGGATCACGGAACTACAGTTTGACGTTTTCCACCCCCTCATGTTCAGGTACGCATCAATTACGCGCAATCAACTGTACAGCGACTCAATGCGTTTGTTGTCGCAGGAATTATTCGCGAAAGTACGACATGGACGAACCTCCTAAATTAGAGGAACCTTTGGACGAAAGCGATTCCCGTGTGAAACGGTTGAAAGAACAGGATGGCGCCACCAACAGGGACGACTATAATTTGGAAGAACGATTCTATCGTTACGGAGTTCGACCAGAGTGGCTCGTAGTGCACCGAGTGATTAATCATCGGTTGTCGAGGGACGGCAGAGCAACCTATCTCGTTAAATGGAGAGAGTTAGGATACGACCAAGCCACGTGGGAGGACGAGCACGAAGATATTCCTGGCCTGAAGCAGGCCATCGAATATTATTTGGATCTCAGAGCGGCGAACTGTTGCGATGGTAGCTCCTCTCGCAAGGGCAAGAAGGGTGAGAAGAGTCGGTTAATTTATTTTTCCTTTGTTCTCGTTCCTCTCGTTTGAAATAGGCCCTAACGGTGACCATGTAACTATTGTCTAGGTAAAGGTAAAAAGTCGAAGGCTCGTGAGATAATCGATGACGAAGAGAGAACGCCTAAACGGTATACACCGCCGCCAGATAAACCTACCACAGATCTCAAAAAGAAGTACGAACGACAACCGGAGTACTTGGATCAAACCGGCATGCAGTTACACCCTTATCAATTAGAAGTGTGTATAAAATCATGAAATTACTCGAGTATTTATAAGGATTTAGTATACATGTTCTGTATCTCCATTGCTTCGCAGGGTTTGAATTGGTTGAGATATTCCTGGGGCCAAGGTATAGACACCATTCTGGCAGACGAAATGGGTCTGGGAAAAACTATTCAAACTATCACTTTCTTGTATTCGTTGTACAAGGAAGGTCATTGCAAAGGACCCTTCCTCGTATCCGTCCCTCTCTCGACCATCATCAATTGGGAGCGTGAATTTGAAACCTGGGCGCCTGACTTCTACTGCGTCACGTATGTCGGTAAGCAAACGAAACCTAAGCTCCTCAACTCATTAAGGGACACAAATGTCATCAGTTACGTTTATTAATTCCAGGCGACAAGGATAGCCGTATCGTGATACGAGAGAACGAGTTGTCCTTCGAAGAAGGTGCCGTACGCGGTGGTCGAGCCTCGAAGATTCGATCGTCTCAAATTAAATTCAACGTTTTGCTCACCAGTTACGAGCTCATTTCTATCGATTCCGCATGCCTGGGATCGATAGACTGGGCCGTATTAGTGGTAGACGAAGCGCACAGGCTGAAATCTAATCAGTCAAAGTTCTTCAGATTATTGGCGTCCTACAATATCGCGTATAAGTTATTGTTAACCGGTACCCCGCTGCAAAACAACCTGGAAGAACTTTTCCATCTGCTGAATTTCCTGTGCCGCGACAAGTTCAACGACTTGGCCACGTTCCAAAACGAGTTCGCCGACATCTCGAAGGAGGAGCAAGTGAAGAAGCTGCACGAGTTACTCGGCCCTCACATGCTGAGGAGATTGAAAGCTGACGTGTTGAAGAACATGCCGAGCAAGTCCGAGTTCATCGTTCGCGTCGAACTGTCTCCCATGCAGAAGAAATATTACAAGTATATATTGACGAGGAACTTCGAGGCGTTGAATCCCAAGGGAGGTGGTCAACAGGTGTCGCTATTGAATATCATGATGGACCTGAAGAAGTGTTGCAACCATCCCTACCTATTCCCAGCTGCGTCTCAGGAGGCGCCTACCGCGCCTAACGGAAGTTACGAGACATCCGCGTTGATCAAGGCGGCTGGAAAGCTCGTGCTTTTGAGCAAAATGTTGAAGAGACTGAGGGACGGCGGGCACAGAGTGCTGATCTTCTCGCAGATGACGAAAATGTTGGACATCCTCGAGGACTATCTAGAAGGGGAGGGTTACAAGTACGAGAGAATCGATGGCAACATTACAGGTGCCCAGCGACAAGAGGCTATAGACAGATTCAATGCGCCTGGCGCGCAGCAATTCGTTTTCCTGCTCTCCACTCGGGCCGGTGGTCTAGGTATCAACCTGGCAACCGCGGACACCGTCATCATCTACGACTCCGATTGGAACCCGCACAACGACATCCAAGCGTTCAGTAGAGCTCACAGAATCGGTCAGGCCAACAAGGTCATGATCTACAGATTCGTTACCCGCAATTCCGTCGAGGAACGAGTGACGCAGGTAGCGAAACGCAAGATGATGCTCACCCACTTGGTCGTCAGACCCGGAATGGGCGGGAAGGGCGCCAACTTCAGCAAACAGGAACTCGACGACATCCTGCGGTTCGGTACCGAGGAACTCTTCAAGGAGGAAGAGGGTAAAGAGGACGAAGCCATCCATTACGACGACAAGGCTGTCGCTGAATTGTTGGACAGAAGCAAGGAAGGTATCGAACAGAAGGAGAACTGGGCCAACGAATACTTAAGCTCCTTCAAGGTTGCGTCCTACGTGACCAAGGAAGGCGAGACGGAGGAAGAGGCGGACACGGAGATCATCAAGCAGGAAGCTGAGAACACGGATCCCGCTTATTGGATCAAACTGTTGAGACACCACTACGAACAGCAGCAGGAAGATATCGCTAGAACTCTTGGAAAAGGTGTGTATACATAAACGTCGCTATTCATGGGTAGTTAAACAATGGTAATTAATCGTAGGTAAACGAGTACGGAAGCAGGTGAACTACAACGACGGCGTAGTAACCGGAGACCAAGGGACGAGAGACGATCAGCCGTGGCAGGAGAACCTGTCCGACTATAACAGCGATTTCAGCGCACCGAGCGACGACGACAAAGAGGACGACGACTTCGACGAGAAGGGCGACGGAGACCTATTGTCTCGCAGAAGCAGGCGAAGATTGGAGAGGAGAGACGAGAAAGATCGACCTCTGCCGCCGTTGCTTGCTCGAGTGAACGGAAACATAGAAGTACGATACACGCGAATTCCTCTGTACCCCCGTAAAGCGCACAGCTTTGCGAACATTTTATGAGAAATCTTTTTGTTTAGGTACTGGGCTTCAACGCTAGGCAACGAAAGGCATTCCTCAACGCGATCATGCGTTACGGCATGCCGCCGCAGGACGCGTTCAACTCTCAGTGGTTAGTCGTCCGCACAGAACACCGTCGTTCGTCAGTTAATTTAAAGTTCTGTTAAAGTATATTGTCGCATTTTAGGCTTGTACGGGATCTGCGGGGTAAATCGGAGAAGAATTTCAAGGCGTACGTTTCGCTATTCATGCGACACCTCTGCGAGCCCGGCGCTGACAACGCCGAGACGTTCGCCGATGGCGTGCCAAAGGAAGGTCTCAATAGACAGCACGTCTTAACCAGAATCGGTGTAATGTCGCTGATCAGGAAGAAGGCACGTGCACTGATTCGTTTTCATTCGCGGATCGCGCTAATGTAACGCGCGCAACGATAAGGAACACGCTGATCGATAACGTTGTTCTTCCAGGTACAAGAATTCGAACATATAAACGGATATTACTCGATGCCCGAGATGATCCGCAAGCCGGTGGAGCCTGTGAAGCTGGAAGGCGGAGTCGACGGGGCGACCGGCACCAGCAGTACCAGTGCGACACCAGCCACCTCGAACGCACCTAGTCCAAGTCCTGCCGCGACTCCTACTCCAACCTCGGCTCTTAGTATCACCGTCAGCGAGCTGAACAAGACGAATTCCGAAGTGTCCGAAGGAAAGGAAATCAAAGAGGAACAGGACAAGGAAGTTCGTATTTATTTTCCGGGATTCCCCTGTATTTCTTTCTTAAATTGCACAACAGTTGGATAATATGCTACTACTTTTCGCAGAGTGTCGACAGAAAGGACGCGATCGAGGAATCAAAGGACTCCAAGGAGGAAGAGGAGAGTAACGCCGAGAAAGATAAGGATAAAGACGACGTAAAGAAAGAAGACGTCGAGGCGGAAGGAACGGAGAAGGAGAAAGACAAGTCTGATGCAAAGGATGAAAGATCGGCAACGAAACACGATGAAAAGACGGAAAGTAGCGAAAATAAAACGAAAGTAGAGTCCGAGGAGGATGTTGTCATAGTTAAAGACGACGAGGAGGAAACCGAAAAGCGAGAGGTATTTATCGATTCCGTGGCGCGAGGCTATAAAGTTCATCTCGGTTAACGTATTTTTCATTTTCCTGTTCACAGGACAAAGATGTCAAAGACAAAGACGTCGTCAAGGACTGCGACACGGAGGTGATAAAGCCTAAACGTAAGTTCATGTTCAATATCGCCGATGGTGGATTCACGGAATTGCACACGTTATGGCTGAACGAAGAGAAAGCCGCGGTACCTGGCCGTGAATACGAAATATGGCATCGAAGACACGACTACTGGCTGTTGGCTGGTATCGTCACGCACGGCTACGGTCGCTGGCAGGACATTCAGAACGATATCAGGTAACGTTAATATCGATAGCAAGAAAGAAACACGGAGCGCTCCATTTCGAGGCTTTACTTAACACTTTCACTGTTCCTTGCAGGTTCGCGATAATAAACGAACCTTTCAAAATGGATGTGGGCAAGGGTAACTTCTTAGAAATAAAAAATAAATTCCTGGCTCGACGCTTCAAGCTGTTGGAGCAGGCGTTAGTGATAGAAGAGCAGTTGAGAAGAGCCGCGTACCTGAACTTAACGCAGGACCCTAACCATCCTGCGATGAGCCTGAATGCAAGATTTGCCGAAGTCGAGTGCCTTGCTGAATCGCATCAACATCTTAGCAAAGAGAGCCTTGCCGGCAATAAGCCAGCAAACGCTGTGTTGCATAAGGTAAAACAGTTGGATAACTCTTCTGCTATTTGTATAATAATACAAGTAATCCGCAGTTTAAAAATTTAAACGATTCACCGCAGGTACTAAATCAATTGGAAGAGCTACTGTCCGATATGAAGTCAGACGTGAGCCGCTTACCAGCAACTCTAGCTCGCATTCCACCCGTTGCTCAAAGACTTCAGATGTCGGAGAGGTCGATATTGAGTCGACTGGCGGCCACAGCACCCGGTGGTAGCAGTTCCCAGTCGGGTCAAGCGGCCCTGCTGGCGCAGCAATTCCCTGCTGGCTTCTCTGGCGGACAGTTACCCGCTACTTTCGCTGGCGCTGCCAATTTCGGTAATTTTAGACCGCAATACTCAGTACCGGGTCAACCACCGCAAGGATTCACAGGTTTGTACAAAATCGTTTTACCATATTGTCTACAAGAAACCATTGTATGCTTCAAACGTTTCAATAGAATATTCTACCAAAGAACAAATTACCTGACAGACGAACGATTACTTACAAATATAATTCAATTTTCAGCTTGAAGAGCAAAACATTGACGAACAGTGGCTCAAACGAGAGAACTCAAAATGGCGCCGATTGCACCACCTTGACGCGCAATCGTGCGGCGCTGTATTATTTTTCGTAAATTACGATTTTTAGCTGAATTTTCATTAAAGAGAAGACGCTAAGGGTTAAAAAAAAAAAGTGTTACAAAAAAAGAAAAAAAGAAGCAGACACGTTTATGCGTGCGTAATATTTTACATCTAAATCACATTACTCCCTGTATTTATTACATATACAATTGGCGTCCGACATCGAAGTTTTCATGTCCTTCTTTTTGTATTTATACATACGGTCTCTGTGGAGAACAGCGTAAATTATTTTCTCGAGACGAATCAAGAGCATGATTTCTATTTCTTCATTGGCCGGTGTATCGTAAACGTAACGATAAGTACATTTTACTTAAAAAAGAAAAAAAAAAAGGAAAACTTATTTAAGAAACGAATAGTTTTACGTCGTGGATCTACGTGTGCAGTTTATCATGTGGTAGGCTGATTCGAGCGGTCGTTCGCATAATTTATTCGCAACGTTTCATTTTTTATTTCTGATTTACATTTCACGCAGAAAAGACTCGATTTAGTCGAATTTGCGAAACTAATGGTGTTTTTTTTTTTTTTTCATTTGAATCGCATGCTCGCATGGATTATCGAAAATACAATGATGAACAATGGCAATCATTTTAGTTAAGACTGACGTTGCATATTGTATCCAAGAGAATTCATTTTCGTACGTAATACACACGCTACTGTAATGCATGGGTTTACAAGAGCGAGAACTCGATGGCGATGTTGTTGATTTTCTGTTTAATCTTCTAAACCGAGTCCCAAGATACTAAATCGTACGAACTTGTGGAGAGCAGTGGCACAAAAAAGTCTGTTTGATACTTAAATAATGCAACAATGCACACAGTACATGAACTATAATATATATATATATATATATATATATATATATTACATATACGTAATTCGATTTTGCAGGGATCGGTCGTTTAGCTCCGAATTCGTCACGAGCGAACACCGTCAAAGTAAATAGGACTTAGATTCAAATTTGATATAATCTTTGTACATACTGTCGTTACATTCTACTTGCACCATATGTCAGAACACATACACGCATACACGAGTATCATAGTAATTCATAAGCTAGGACGGATGTGTGACACGCCCCATGCATTATACTAGTAAATAAACGACTAAATGTAATTACGAGACAGAAAATCATTAACCGATCTTTCAGTAAGCGTATCAACGTTTAATCTTTTTTTACCCCGAATTCGAGAACACTAGAGCATTTTTTATTTTCGTCTTTACCAATTTCGCCAAATTATTGCGTTGGCACACGATACGTTTTTAAGGGTAATCTTAGGACTTAGCTAAGGAATTCAAGTGAGAGTGTGGAAAGAGTGAGAGAGAAAGGGAGCATGAGTGATAAAAGTAAAAAGTACCACGGAAAACCGTTTGTTGTATGTATTAATTCTGCTGGAATAAATTAATAATAATTAGAAACTAAAATCAGTATTTTTACTGGTTCGTAACAGAGGAGAGAGCTTCCATGGCATGCTACTTTAAACTACAATGGAAGTATGGAATACATTTAACAAAGTACAAAGTTTTCAGAATCAACAATTGTATTCAATTGTGCATTTTATTATTTACGATACAATGAAACATGTACTTACAATAAGCAAACTCAATGGACAAAGAAAGAAAGGAAGGAAGTGAATACAAAACAATCCCAAAGGGATCAAAGGTAAGATAAAGTTCTCGTTTGGAAAACAAAGCATCAACCAGACGTGTCTTTATTTTGCCTCTGTTGTATCATTTCTCTGATATTGTTCTCGCACTCTTTCAAGTTCTGCTGCAAGTACGTCTTGGTGTTTTCCAAAGTTTTCACTTTTTCGTCAGCAGCCTTCATCCGTTTGTCCAAGCCTGTTTTTATGTTGTCGATGTCGTCCAGCAGAAACATTCTGCCGACGGGTTCGTAAGTTTTTGTGTCCGCCGGGTAGGAGCTTACTTCTTTGACGGTAAGCTCTGCGCGTTGCTTCGACCTTTTCAATTTCTCGATCTGTATGTCCGCTAATTTCAACTTTTGCGTGGTGTCAATCATTTTCTCGTGAAGCTGCGAGAACGCCTTCCTTAGTTCTTCGTCCGGTTCCCTTGCCATTTTCTGCAACGATTTCGAGAGATATAGGTTAGGAACTCGGTAAAGTTAAAGTTTACTTTCAGGATTTCGGGTAATCGAGAAACTCAAGTATCGTTACTTTGTTGTTAAATATACTGCAAAGTTTAGGTGTAAATTTTATAATGTTACTTACGTTATACTTATCGTAAATAAAGATAAATCAGGATAGATTCAACTGGGATGCAAACACAGACCACAAACCGCTACAAACGCTGCCAAGCACGAAAATTGCAGATTTGATCAATGTAATCAATAAAAAACGCTAAATAATAACAAACATCCGAAAGATGTAAATAATCGACACTTTGTCGGTAACAATAGTTGTCGATCGTTATATATAGTTGGTGTATTTACCTGTATTTATCACCTATCACCATCTATGGTTGTCGTTCATAGTTTATTCATGAATGGGGGAAGAAGTTAAACTCCCTTAGATCGTGAGTAAAATTATGCGAATTTTGATTTGTTTTTGATAGATTTCACGAATTTGATAAACAGAAAAATCTTTTTATCACGTTCAACTTGAAAAATTTTTTTGCACGTGCTGCCGTTCTATTCCGTCGACAGTTTTCTTTTTTTCTTCTACAATTTTTACCTGTAAGTTGGAAAATATTACAACATATCGATAAAACAATATCAATTGTTATTTTTCCCTTCGACTGCGTAAAATTTTTAACGAAATCTTGATTCACGTCGATCGTAGAAATCGTCTGATTTTTAAAACCATATTGTTACTTTTTTGAGGTTATGTAGAGTTGTATTTACTAACAATTAAAATTGAAGATAATCGCAGAAATTTTTCTATAATCTTATTTAATATAGCAAATATCAATGTTATACGAAATAAAGTAACTTTTACAAAAAAAAAAGTAACTTTTATTGTTTCAATCAGTTCCCATATGGAAAAGTAGAAATTTCATAAAGAAACAAATTCGGTTGCCAATACCTGATGGAACGAAAAATAAATAATTTAATGGGACGTATATTTTAATTGTCAGGTAAAAATTGTCAAGAAACAATAAAAGTCTAGAAAATTTGAACATGAACGTACCCCAAAATCCAATGTCAGTAGAAGACAAACATTTAAGCGTCACTAAAGAAGGGGACCCTTTTGATGCAAAGTCTAAATCAGACATGCAAGAAATGACTAAGAATTTAATTACCAATGAGTGGAAATCAGATAAATCAGAGTCTAAATCAGAAAACGAATTTTCTACAGTGGCATCTTCGATGGACCCAAAAGAGAATGAAACGAATGGTGATAATATACAAATAAATAAGGAATTTTTAAGTTATATAAAGTTATTGTCGATAGAAGCAAAAACTATTGTTAGTATGCATTGTAGTCATTTTCCTTTCCTTTGTAGTTTATTTTTATACTTGATCTTAGGAATATCAAAAGAATTAATCTAATAATTGTACTGTTATTTTGAAAAGTACTTTGATACTGCTAATGTTGTATGGCTTCTAACACACAAGGTCTCACTGTCTCTCTCTCTCTCTCTCTAATGTGATAATTGCATCAATGGAAGGCCATTAAATCATAGACTGAACTTAACACAAAAATAGTTGGTGCTTTCAAAATGCCAGTGCAATGTAGAAATAAAAGAAAATTATCAAAATATCAAGGTATTATTGTCAATTAAAAGATATCATTACAATGTTTATTGTAAATAATGTAAATAATTTTTACAATCATACATTCATCAGAGATATTTACAAATTCATTGTCATTCCTGATCAGTCATTTCTCTTTATGGTTAGGGTTCAATACCCAGAGCAATAGCAATAGTAAGAATACCAATATTAACACATTGGACCAAAACAAATATGACGCTAGCATAGATGAAAGGCTACCAGAAACCGTGACATTGCTCACCACACCAGAAGGAGCAAAATTATATTTGGTGGGAACAGCACACTTCAGTGTTGAGAGCCAGAACGATGTCTCAATGGTAAGTAAATGGAACTTCATTGTTTTTTATTGGTTAGAAATATATATGAATGATTACAAATGTATTTTTTCACAATTGAAAGATAATTCAAGCTGTACAGCCACATATAGTTGCAGTCGAATTGTGCAAATCCAGAGTGAGCGTGTTGGAGTACAACGAGGATGACCTGTACCAATATGCCAATACTCTAACTTACGGTGAGTTCCTGTTATTTCTTACTTAAATGTATATTCTGTGTATTCTATTTCTCACGTGTATTCTACTTATAGAACACATTATTCAAACGATAAAAGAATATGGAACTTCCAATGGATTGTTGCGTATCTTGTTGTTAAGAATGTTGAGCCACGTTACCAAGGATCTTGGTATGGCACCCGGCGGTGAATTTCGTACTGCATTTCAAGAGGCAAAAAAGATTCCAAATTGCGTCGTTCAATTGTCGGACAGGCCAATCAAAACGACAATTCAACGCGTAGTGAGATTGTTGTCTTGGTGGCAAATTATAAAGCTTACGTGGCAATTGATACATATAGATGGCCACATTAATAAGGAATTCGTCGAAACTTGTAAGCAACGAGGCGTAGTAAGCGATTTTATTAGCAAACTAAAAGAAGAGTTCCCAGCGGTTGAGCAAGTATTCGTGACAGAAAGGGACTTGTGTCTCACATACTCTCTTCAAGAAGCGTGTCTGCCTAAACTTACCGCGAATGGGATAATACAACCTCGAGTTGTGGGAGTCGTTGGAATAGGCCACACTTCGGGAATTATGGAACATTGGGGAAAAGTGAAGCAATCAGATATACCACCCCTCATGAGGTATTTTATTTGTGGATACGGGTAAATAATTTCTCGTTACGGGTAAGCATGTTCTCGTTCTTGGTTACAGCGTGCCTCCTCAAGCGTTATCGACCAAAATATTACAGTTTACTACCAAAGTCTCGTTATTGAGCGTGGTTATCTACGTGGGATATAAAATTTTACATTGAAGGTCAGTGGCGAATTTTAACTAACAGAATTTTAACGAACGGTAAATCAACTGGAATTTCATTTATAGGAGCTGAAACTAGTACAGCACGTCCTTATCGAAAACAAAATTTGCCCTTTATTTTCTGCTGCCCGTCCCTAAAGTGTCTTTCAAAGATTTTGGGGTTTTTCGTTGGCGTAAATGTTTGGTAACCATGGAAGCAACTGCTCGCGCAGACGAATACGAGCACGAGATACCGAGCGTGATGTACGTAGTAAATAACATACCAGGCCCAGGTGTGAATCTAGAAGATTTCGAGTCCGAGTACTCGCTAGGTTGTTCTTGCGTAGCCAAGTGCTCCGATTGCTCATGTACTCGGGGTTCCCCTAACTATATTAACGGTCAGATATTGGACGAGAAATTAGCAGGGCCAATAATCGAGTGCAACTCCCACTGCAACTGTAGGGAAGCTTGCGGTAATAGAGTGGTACAGAACGGACCGTTGGATAGTTTAATCGTGTCGGAAGTCGGAGGAAAAGGATTCGGTCTGTTCACGACCAAGTCGATCAAGAAAGGCCAATTCATTTGCGAGTACGCCGGTGAAGCGATCAGTATAGAAGAAGCGCGACGCAGAGTCGAAGCGCATAAGGATAGCATGAATTACGTTCTCGTGGTTTCGGAACATATTGGCGATCGAATTATCGTTACGTGTATAGATCCTAAATATTTTGGTAACATCGGCCGGTACTCGAATCATAGCTGCGAACCGAACGCTAAACTAGTGCCTATCAGAGTCGAAGGAGTGGTGCCTCGATTATGTTTGTTTGCATGTAGATGTATAGAAATCGACGAGGAGATAACTTTTAATTATGCCGATGGAGTTGCTAATTCCGTTCATGATCTCAGCGACACCCTCTGTCTTTGCGGTTCAAAAAATTGTTCTGGCTATCTACCCCATACATCTATCTAGAAATACTAAGAGAGACCCACGTTTTTATGTCTTTTATAGAGTGTAGATAGATAGTTAACGCGTCAATTGTACAGAAAAGTTCCGATTCTGTTTCTTAATCGATAAAGTAATCGAAGATATTGACAAGAAACGTACGTATATTACTTCAACTGATCAACGCGATTGCATATTCTATTCCAGCCTGGTGGTGTGATCATTTGAACTGATATTGCGATACCTAACCGATATTTTTACGGAGCTTTTTATTGATTTTACATTAACTATTAAGAAACATTGTTAAAGGAGACATGGGAATTGGCGGTTTGCCTGCCGTATTGTTGATAATAAAAAAGAAATAAAATTCTCGCTAAACAATGGGATACGATTGTGAAATTAATATTCGAAATAAAAATATTAAATACTCTATAATTGATATAGTTTTTTAACCATGTAATATTATTGCTGCACATGTATCGATATAATACCCAATGTTATATATGTATCAAACATTTTTTAAGCAATCGATGTACATTACTTATGTATTATGTAATTATATATACATATTTATACAGTGTAGGTTCGCGAACGGTTCAACGAGCACCGTTTAACGCATACCATTTTGTAATGCGTTTAATATACATTTAACTAATACAGAAATTCCTCTTCTAAATTGTATACCGTTTCTAAATTTTTTGAGATCAACTCGAAGTGAAGTTGTATTAGAAGTAACGTAAAATTAAATGTACAGTAATTTCTAATTCATAGTACTATTATTTTATCGATGTGTGTCAGACGTCCAAAGTTTGTATAATTCCTTGCAAGGCTGAACATATTTTTTAAAGTAGTAAAAAATATCATGAGCAATGCGCGTCTTTCGTTTAAATATCTCTTTGGTTTCACTACAATTTCTCTTCTGGTTTTTAAAGACTGTACATTCTTTGAACGTAACGTTCAGTTTGTAAAATGAACGCGTAACGAGGAAGCTAACATTTTTCGTTTCTATCTACTTTCTAACTATTTGCTTCGTTAGGTTTTGCGGCGCACTCCGACTCCTTTGATTCGTTACAGTATCTCCAACGCAACCAAGCCACCCTCATACGATCCCAAATATTTTCCAAAGAGTCCATAGCAGGCCTCACGTCCAGCAAGGCGAACGTGTATTTTTCATTCACTTGGCCGCCATCGTAATAATCTATAACGTATCTTACGTTCTTCCCGCATCTGTCTACGATCCAATCGTGACGATCGAACGGCAATTCGTACCTAAAAGAACATACATTTACTTAACATCTTATAAATCATTACTTTGGTACGTTATAGAAAATTTACCCCATCCAATGTCGAATACGCGCACGCGGCGAATACTGGGTGGCTTTGCCCCCGAAACTCCTCAGCTTCGGACAGTCGCACTCTTTAGCGTGAAGCGCTTCCCATTTGAGTACTTCTTGCCATGCCTGTTCATTATTTGCATTGTGAATCTTTATTATATCGTCCATGTCTTTAGGCGAAATGTCGTCGTTCTTCCAGCGCCAGCCTTTCCTTAACATCGCATTCCAAAACATTTGCTGAGAGGGGTACACCCAAAACTCTTTTTCTTCCGTTGCCTTTGGTATAGATGAGACTTGTCTGTTTGTAGGTAATGGGAAAGGTTGATCCGGGGCTGGTTGCTGGTTGGCGGCAGGCATCTGTGATTTAATAGAAATTTCTGTTGTACTTTGCTCTAACTTTACATGTACACTAAAAGTGTTAACGAACCATGTTGAGCGGATTAATTTCATCCGGGTTCATGTGATCTATAGGACATTCGCTGGTGTATTTAGCAGGTGGTTTTTCAGATTGTTTATGCATAGGACATTCCGGTGGAGGTTCTCCTTCAAATTTATGAATTCCAGAGTGGTGTTTTGAAACTTGTTGCTGAGGTACTGGCATGATTACATCAGCTGCAGACACAGCGGATGTCAGTAAATTACCCATTGTGTCTCGTAATTTCTGTAACACACGTTAACTGTTAAAACACAACATTCATAAAATTCTCATTCATAAAAATTTAAATGACCGACTCCGAAATGGGTAACCTATAAATAGATTATGCAATAACTTACATGTTTCCTTGTTAAATCCGAGTCTTCTGCTTCAATGTCACCGTGACAAACACGTGATCGCAAGAACCAGCGTGTAAACTATAAATTGTAGTCTGTAATATAAGCAGTTTGGAAAAGGACAGATGCGGCTACAATTAGTGTTTAAATAAACTTGTAAATTATATCGCTATTTAAACGATCTTATGTGGCAATCAATGTATTTTTAATATTAATACAAAATGGGTTCGATCTACTGCGGTAATCACAAACGATAAAACAAGGTCACAAATGAGATGTAACGCATTTTGAAGAATTGGAACCACCTCAATCCCGAATTCTTCGGAGCCGAATGAAAAGGGATGAATAGTAATTGGCAGTGTGGAGCCACAGATATCTAAACTATATGTATAGTGTAGATGTTTACTATATAAGTTGTATAGTCGAAGAGTATAGACAGGGCCGGGGGTTAGGGGAGGGCGCGCCCGGGGCACTCGGTAATGCCACATTTGTTGTAACTAAAAAATGTTGTAACACCTTGAAAGGGGCGGTTAGGGAGGTGATTTGAAACAACTTTTTCCTTAGCGAAAATGTTGTCCGAGGCTTCGTGGAAGAGATATTAACGGAAAACACTGACCAATCAAAACGCGAGTATGCCGGTGGAGCGTAGGCTACGCGCTAGCCGGCTTCGCTCATACGCTACCGCGGTCGCTCCACCAGTATACTCGCGTATACCGATATTTTTTCATGCCATGTAGTTTAACAATTTTTACAATCCAACTACAGATTCATCGTTTGATATTATTACCTTGTCCTTTTTTCTTAAAAATTGTAACATCCGAATGGGTGCGACGTTAATCTTGCCCAGGGCCCAAATATCGCTAAAACCGGCCCTGAGTATAGAATTCTGTGAAAACAAACGACTTCAATTTCCAATCCCTAGCAGCTAGGAATTTTCGTGGAAATTTTCCCTAACAGTCTCTCCTATAGTTCCTCATATATACAGTTCATTGTAAATGTGAAAGTACCGTCACACCACGTCACATAAAGAGGTATATTTATAAAATTTGCGACGTTAACACAGGACTTTGAACTTACGCATTATCTGTGACTTTTACCAGTTACCGGTATGTATATTTTTGACACATTGTTCTATTTTCATCGCAATACATGCTATAATTCTTTTACTTCGAGCAAACATTTTGGAGAATACCGTCAAAATTGTGGCTGCATTTTCTATGTTTAATACGAAATTTCAATCATTTTTGGCCAACTTTCAACATTCCCTTTAGAAATGATCTAAATATACTATAAATACGTGTCCCAATTGTGAGTTCACTTTCTAAATATATTCTTTAATTATTGATTTAAATATGTAAATATGATTATGAATGATCCAAATATGTATAGTCATCGATAAAAACTACATAACCTGGAGAGAACATTATAACACTTTCTTTTTTACTTAATATTTTCATACTCATTTCTTTCGAAATAACTGTTTAGGAATACTCTTATATATCGAAACTTATAATTGTTATTTTATTTAAAACAATCGAGTTAAAAACATTGATGATATCATGTGTCATAGTGTCTGTATATATAGGTTATATCAAATCTCCAAATGAAACTATGTTGTTAATAATAGACGTTAACAAAGGTTGTAGTAAGAAAACCCTCTTCATTTTTTTGGAGACTCTCAGTGATAATTTATTTCTATAATTAGAACATAAACAGGACTACTTGTATTATGTAATCTTAATTGTTACTACAAGTCCAGAAGTCAATATTAAAAATTTTATGTTATTTCTTTTCTAGATATCCACATAAATATAAAACACAACCATCATGAGTTTACAGTGGGCGCTGATCGCAGGGTTTCTATATGGAGAAATTGCTTTGGTACTACTATTAGTACTGCCAATCGCATCTCCAACTAGATGGCAAAAGATCTTTAAGTCTAGAATTCTGCAGACATTAAGTAATCAAGCATCTGCGTATTTCCTAATTCTGCTTGCTGTACTAATTTTATTTTTATTGGATGCTATTAGAGAAATGCACAAATATTCCTCAATTGAACATGGAGGGGAACATGCGCATTTGGATGCAGAAATGCAAGGTATATATGACATTTCTTTAATGACATTAAAATTTATGTACGTGTCCCTCTTATTTATAATTTTATTATCACTTTGCATAGGTAACATGAGATTGTTTAGAGCTCAAAGGAATTTTTATATATCTGGTTTCGCGTTGTTCTTATGGCTTGTTATACGGCGTCTTGTGACCCTAATTTCCACGCAAGCTACTCTATTAGCACAGAGCGAAGCGGCTATGCGACAAGCTCAGTCCGCAACAACAACCGCGAGAAGCTTGTTGTCCCAAAAAACAGTCGAAGAATCTGCGCAAAATGATTCGAATCAGGCACACAATAAAGCTGTATCCGAATTGAAAAATCAGCTTAAGGAATTACAAGTAAAGAATCAAGAATTTGAGAATCAAATCACCAAAGAAAAGAAAGACAAAGAAGCAATAAAGACGCAAGCTGCGTCGCTTGCTAAAGAATATGAACGCTTGTGCGACGAACATGCCAAATGTTCTGCGTCGAGTGGTGATAAGAAAAGCGATTAAATTATACCTAACCTTTGTTTTCCATTATCTTTTTAATCGTGTTATCAAATATAATTTATAAATTTTCCATAAAACTATCTCATGGTTATTATTTCATGTTATATAGTTTTCTTAAGAAGTAATTTAAGCTAAGTATTATTTCGTATTTATACTGTCGGTTTAATTCTGAGGGAATAATAAATTTGTATTGAACAGATATTTAAATGTATATATGGACATTGCAATCATGATTAATTGTAAAGTACGAATACCTATTAATTGAATAAAATATTAAAATAATTTGTTACTGTGTAGAATGTTTCATTTAATTTTGTAATTAAGTTTGTAGTATAAATAGTTATTATTCTTGTGTTAAATGACGTCATAAATACAACAGTGGCGCCATCGGTGAGAAAATCCTCAAGTTTATAGCAAATATAATTCCCCTTGTATTTACTAGATGGCGCCACTAAGTGAAAAAAATTTATTGTTAAATTAATTAACTAATCGAATAAATGTAAATTTTATATATTCAACTATAATAAATATAATAAAATTCAATATATTGTAGCCCTGTAAAACAAGGAATTTTATTCACCATAAATTTATGATAAATAAAGGATAATTGTTATTAATATGTTTATTGGCCCACAGGTAAAATGTATTCAACTTTATTCCAATATTGTTCGTTTTATCTAGCGTATGTAATTACAATGGTAATATTGTTACACAGATGCAAAGCTCTTTTAGTTTAGATTTAGATTTTATTTTTTTACTTCTTATTGATAAAAGTAATTTAAAAAAATAATATGCTGACTTACTAGTTGACTCTCTCCTGACTATACATTTGTATTAGTCTTATATCTAATACATTCTCTACATGTTTCTTATAAAATGTAGTAATTGTAACAATCTAGGTATTCTATAACAACTATCTACATATTCTCAAAATGATTACGAATATAAACAATATGAAATTTAGTTCGTACAGAGATTGACGCCATATACCTAGTAACAATGACAAGTTCTTATCTATTTGATTCTATTGTCCAACTCACAATGAAGCTTTTCACGGTCTTAGCGATTCGGGCATGGATATCACTTTTTGTTCTACATTAGAATATAATTTCTGTAACGAAACTATCCATTCATCATCATTTATAACTTTATCGCTAGACTGCGGATGTTTATACAAGTTTATATTCACAGTCTATTTATCGCAATTCTTGAAAGAAGCGTCACATGTAATTATTATTAAATAATAAAATATCTTAATGTCCCTTTTAGGAAACCCTGAAAACCCCTAATTATGTATAAAATCCAATAGCACCACGGTGTGCGTTACATTCGTTGCGTAATGTATAACAGAATCAGAGATCGGGATCTCCTTTTGCGCTTTTTTTGTTTTGTATAATAGAGTATCTTTCCCACCCACATAATTTTATTTCCCACGACAAGGTGTCACGCAACCATTGATGGAAACAATTCATTTCCACCGAGCCATCGATAAACCGCATTTGGTCGTGGTCTATTCTCGTACAATAATTAATTGCCGTGAAGATGTAACTCACACTAATTAATTTAGCTGCTTAAATACTAGAGAACCGTTGACAACAGTAATATTTTGTTTGTAACTACCAAGCTACTTCGGATTAAATGGTTGCAATGCAGTCTCTTCTTGCAAAAATGTTGTTAATACTTGTTTTGTCCGTTGCCTCGTGGTCGTGCGTTGGGGTGAGTCCAATTGTTGCTTCCACCATGATTCTGGTGTACCTTGCCTGTAAAAATACAGTTGAATTAGTAATTAAGTTTCAAGAACATCAGCTTCCAAATTAAAAAATGAAACTTTAAACATAGAAGAATACTTTACACATAGATTTGATAATTCAATTTTATAGTATATAGTTTAAGTATATTTTCTTGGCATTGATTAGGCTGAAAAGGATGTCAAGATAAAAAGCGTGAAAACAGATGTTTCCGATGGTAATTCGGCAGTTGAGTCTTGGACAACCAGTCTCTCGAACAATCAGATTGATACGGAGATCAAAGTTAAAGAAAATTGTCCACCTATGATACAGGTATCGCTATATGTATAACATATTTCTATATCGATTACTATTCGTTGCACGTAAATTTTGAGATAATTAAATGAATCCTAGGCCGAAATAAGACTAATCAAAGACGGAATCATAGTGAACAAGTTCGTGCAAAACATGGACCAGCCATTCGAGATTGTGAAAAGTCAGAACTTATGTAATTCAGTCGACACCCAAGAACCTGATGACAAATCATGTTCCGCAGTCGAGGTAAGAAAATTAAGGGTCGTTTTGTTAAATATAGCTCCGACCAAAAGGCCTACTGCCCACATATATTATTGTTATGTTTTCTACAAATTCAAAACAACTAACAAGAAGAAATATAGTTGTTACCGATGTCAAAAGTAACTCTATATCTTCTAAATTATTTGCTTACATAGCCATGATTTTTATTTATTTAGGGTGAGCATAGACTTTCCGAATGCGACTTGAGCTCGTGGTT
This sequence comes from Hylaeus anthracinus, assembly GCF_026225885.1. Classification (NCBI taxonomy): domain Eukaryota; kingdom Metazoa; phylum Arthropoda; class Insecta; order Hymenoptera; family Colletidae; genus Hylaeus; species Hylaeus anthracinus. The sequence continues at coordinate 761,747 of NW_026534326.1, read as the reverse complement.
CAGCGACTTGGACGATGGCGATTACACGGGCGAATGCGACATCAAATCTAACAATAAGATAATTAGTACCGCCACAATGGAAGTGGAAGTTAGAGAAAAGTAAAGATGAAGTAAACGTCGTCTTCCAATAAAGACGTATTAACGTCTACTTTCGTTCATAAAAGTAGCATGTAGCATTGTTAAAGTAGTCCGTTATATTTTCAGTAAATAAAAAACTTGGCATATGTGTACATAGTTATCATTTTCTCAGCCAAACTGTCTGAAGCAAATTTCACTCCACGCATGTTCAATCTCCCGTCGCGTTATCGATAAAACATTGCACGTACATTCGGTACACGCCACGTAAATTCAACTTCTCAGTTCGTATGACATCGCAAAGTAATTTTATACGCTTTCGATTATGGGAATATTATCAATATTTGAAATTGGCACGTTTACAGCTTGCGATTAATTGAAATAAAACAGAAAATGGTGCTAGGCAGAAGAATCTCCCTGCGGGAGTCGTTTATGGAAATATTGGCGAGGAGATCAGAGATTTTGAGTAGAGTAAGTGAAATTTACATGGTTAAATTACATTTGTTTTATTGTGGTTGCGGGTGCACCTTACTTTGGCGGACCTAAAATTGTTTAGTTTCTTTTACGTAATTCTATAGATTTTGTCGAGAAAAATCCGGAAATGCTAGTCTTAATGGGAGGAATCCACTGGTACAGAAGTTACGAGCAGTTAAAAGTGGCATTTTCGACCCTTAGGTCCGTCAAAGTAAAATTTAACCGTGGTTACCACTAATGACGATAAAACGAATAGCCTATCAGATTGAGAGGAATCTACCTCTTCCGAGCAACTGTCAGGCTCGTCCTGGAGTTCATCGAGTGGTTAACAGAAGAACCTACAATTGAAGAAATTAGCGACGATGTTGCTGTTAACATTAGAATGGCGCAGCAGAAGAAAATTGACAAGAAAGCGCTTACCCTAGAGGTTCATAAGAATCTAGTCATTTCATTTCCAATTGCAGTTTATTTTTCCTATCACTATTTAATGAGGCAGTTATTAACCAGTTACCACTCCTTTTCCCCTGCAAAAAATATAAAGAATATTACAATTTGTATAAAAGATAAAATCGAATACTATTTTGCAAGGATCGTTCCAACTTGTTGACGGACCCAAGAGACAGAACAGAGAAGGAAAGGAAGTACATATTGCAATTGTTCAACAAATTCCGCGCGTTTAGAAAATATCCAGATCATCTGAGAGAATCTTTAACAGGAACGTGCATGTACCAATACTTGAGACCAGATCGCGTGATCGTGCGACAGGGTCGACAAGCGGATAATCTTTATTTTGTTATACAAGGAGAAGTCAGTATATCCAGAATAGTCACCGATCGTTGGACTGGTAAATAGTTTAAACGTCTGGTTATTTTCTCTACTTATTTATAATACTAGCATTATTTAAATGCATCCAGGCGAGTCGAAAGAAGTCGACATGGGCGTTTTGACAGCAGGAGACATATTCGGTGAAATTGCATTATTGCACACTGTACCCAGAAATGCAACTGTGACTTCGAAAAGTATGTATCCTCGAAAAAGTTAGACACTGGCAAAGTTATTTTGTTACCGGCCACTGTTGTAGCTACTGTAGATTTACTCTTTATACCTCGCGACAAGTTCGACGAGATTTTGCGTTGCTATTTGATGGAAGAATGGGATGTCCTGCAGGATGCGCTGGTCCATTTCAATTACTTCAAGTCGTGGGATGCAGAAGCCATACGAGAATGTTGCATTCTCAGTAGAATGAAGGACTTTCAACCCGACGAAGTACGCTCCATCTGCAAACTATTAATTATTTATGTAAATTATGTAACGTAGTGTCAACGTTTGTAATAATTGAATTGAAGGTTTTGTTAGGCGACTGCAAGGGAATGGTCAACTACGTACACTTCATTTTGGATGGCGAGTGTCGCCTGATAGAACACATCGTTGTTCGCGAACAATTCTCTGCAGATAAAGTACATTATGAATTGTACGATCCAAAAGATTCTCTTGCTAAAAAAAAAACGAAGAAAGCGTCGGAAAAGACGAAAATGGCTGAAGAAAAACTGAAGAAATCAGACTCCAAGTACGACGATGCTCAGGTATGGATTCTAATACCCCGGACTATAACATATATATATGTATATAAATTGACAAGAAAGCGCTTACCCTAGAGGTTCATAAGAGTCTAGTCATTTCATTTCCAACTGCAGTTTATTTTTCCTATCACTATTTAATGAGGCAGTTATTAACCAGTTACCACTCCTTTTCCCCTGCAAGAAAAATAAAGAATGTATAACATATATACAAATTAAATTATTTTCAAAGGCAAGCATTCTCGACGATGACGACAGTCGTCAATCTTCCATAAACTACAGTCGCATCGCGTTACCATCAAGACCAGACAGACAAATGGATTTTGAACGTGCCAGCATTATTACAACCACGCTTTTGGACGTTGTAAGTACAGAATTTATAAATGTTACAGTCAGACGGCGGATGTTTATGCATTAATAGCAAACAAATATGAATTAACTTGAATCAAAAGATAAACCAATGGCATAAAGTCACCGACGTAGCGGAGATGCTGATGAGAGAACCGTCTTCTATATCGCAACAATGTTATCCTGAAAACGTGAGAACGATATTTATGCAAATTTGTACGTTCAACAGAGGAGCGTGTTTTGGCTTAGGTAATGTACGTTTTATGTTTACCTTTCGTCACTGTTTTAGTAACTGTATCGACGATGCTTTAAATTTAGGAGAGAACATGCACAACAGAAGAATAGTATCCACGACGCATGTACGGTGCTTTTTGATTCCTCGATACTTCCTGAACGAACATAATCGAGCCAATATTTGGGAACGCGTGAAACTGTTCATGGACTCCAAGTATCCTACAAGAGAACAATTGTTTAGAGAATTCGTTAAAAATCGCAGGTACGAGGTTGTTTCACTGCTTACCTGATGCGTTGATCAATTCTCTGTTTTTCAGATGGTTGAAATACAAGGAAGACTTAGTTTCTGGTATAGGCAAACGTGGCCGCCGCATTCGCAGCAACGTTACCATGCACGACGTCCCCTATGCAATTAGGATTGTTAACGACGTAGGAGTTTAACAATTCGTCCTTTAAGCAACATTAATTACCACAAACCTAGTCCTTTTTCCAATGAAAACAATGCGTTCGTACGTAAAAATTTTATTTTACAAGATTCTAAATTAATTAATTTAATAGACTTTGTTATAAAAATTGCTTGTACGACGAATACACACATTTCGTTAACGTTGGCTTTGGTTGCAATACATAGATAAATTCCTCAGGCTCGTAACACTGAACCCTGTGACCTAACCTGCGATACATTGAGTATTAAGTACCGATAAGCGAGTCTACTTTATTCGCGTCTTACATTTACGTAAATTATACATCTGAAATTTAGTTAGAATACTATATATTCCTCTGCGGGGTAATTAAATTCGAGTTTCATTTTTATTCGTCGAGCATTCTCCTCGACAGTAAGTACATCGTTTAAAGCGTTTGGTTTCTTCTTGGTCCCAATCTTTGAATAAAGGCTCGCCAAGCGCAGCGTTTTGTCATGGCACATCGTAAATAACATGTAATAGCAAACAGAGTCAATGTACACACGTTACATAACACATACGTATACGGTCGATACGACCTGCTATTTTAGAAAATTTTAGAAAATCTTGAAAGATTTCTATGCGACACCGGTAGTTCAAACTCTCGTCTGATCCACTTCTCGAGTACTCATCATCACGTAGCTGGGATTACTGAATCCATCAGGCATGTCCTTCCTCATGTCGATTTTCTGCTGAGGCATGTTCACGTAATTGTCCTGCGTCCTGATGATGGAGGGCGCGAAGTCCTTTTCCACCGAATCAACCTTGTCGTTCCCTTCTGTTCTATCCGGGTTTTTGTTCTTCTCGTTCAGATCTATTAAATGGAGATTCCGCGGCGTGTTGCAGTAACCGGAATCGCGGTCGATCGGTCTGTCGATCGGCTGATCCTTCATAGCTTGCCTCTTCCTAGCAAACTCAGCCCTCCGTTCGTGCACGTTGATGGGTTTCAAGTAAGGATCCTCCTCCTCCTTCTTGAGCATGGGCGACAGCTCGATGGCGTCTTCCGAATCGGACGTAGGCGAGGGGAATTCAAAGTGACCTCGTTCGGGATGCGGTCTGGGGCTGAATATCCCTGACTCGTTCAAAGGACTCATTGGACTCATTGGACTCATGCACAGATAGGCTGCGTCCCCTGAATTCTCCACCATGGGCGAATTTGTGTACTCGTGGCCAGGCGAAGAGAGTATAGTGTGATCAGGCGCAGACAACATGGTCAAGTAATCGTTTTTACCGCTCTCCAGCATTATTGTGTTCATGTCCATGTAGGGAGCATTCAGACTGATGTAATGCTGTAATAAAACGAAGCCGATTAATAAGATAACGCTAAATAATAATACCCTAAGAAAATGCTGTAAACAAGCGAGTAGAACAAACTTACCGCTTTCACGCTGTCTTCCAACAAATCGCCTATACTCTGAACTAATTCCGTGAAACTTGGCCGCAGCGTAGGCTTGGCCTTCCAGCATTGCAGCATTATGGCGTACCTATAAATTCGCGGTGTTAAACGAAAGACAAATGATACAAATACAAATAATTTGTACGTATGTAAACGTAACGTACACTTCGGACGTAGCGTACTCCGGTTGTTCCATCCTGTAACCTTCGATTAGCTTCTGATACAGCTTTTCCGCCTCCATTCCTGGATACGGCGTCTCAGCCAGGGTGAAAAACTCCCACAGAACTATGCCAAACGACCAAATATCCGACTGCGTCGAGAAGATCCGATCTCTGATCGATTCGATAGCCATCCACTTGATAGGCAACGGGCCATCCCCTTTCTTCTTGTAATTGTCATCCTTGTACATCGTCTTCGCCAAGCCGAAATCGCAAATCTTCACTATATTATTCTCGGCGAGCAAAATGTTTCTCGCGGCTAAGTCACCGTGTAACACCTAGAAATTATGTATCCACGTTATACAGAGATCCGAGATGAGTTAGGTTATTTTCCATATATTAATCAACAATTATAAATTAACATGTATCAACGTACTTTTCTATGACTAAGATATTCCATTCCTCGCGCAACCTGGAAGGCCCAAGACAGTAAGTCCTGCGTGCAGATTGGTTTCAAGTTGTAATCCTTATAGTCGCCGCGATAGTTGGATCTCCATCCTGGTTGGGTTGAGCCGTTGCTGAGGACGCAGCCGTCCGGTGTCATAGTTACACCTTGGGAATCCATGGCACCGCCACCTTGATATTGCACCGAATCGGTGCCAGAGTTTGCGCTAAGACTGCGAGAAAATGACAATGCCGCATATTTTATCCTATCGTGCGGACAGAAGAAAACAGAAGAACGTGGTTAACACCGCAACCCTTTGCATGCGATAAGTATTTTTATATTGTTATCGGTAAGACACATTAGGAGTATAGTAGTTTAGCCATTACTAGACTGCGGATGTTTAAATCCACGAGAATGAAGAAATACATAAAATATCAACAACTATCAATTCCACTTCTGTATCTATAAAAATCTCAATTTGCATAAACATCGGCAGTCTGGCGATTACAATCGACGTTAGCACGTTCATCAGTAAACAAATGTTATAACAAAAGTCAGTTAGCGTCGTTGTCTTCCTTGCTTGCATTCCGTGCACAGTTTGCAGCCGATAATGAAACACGGTGATAGTGGTTATTAACACGTGACAAAGAACGAATTAAACCAAACCTGCTGTTACTGCCAACGCTGACAGTCCTAGTCAGGAGATCTATACCGATAACAGGATCGCATTTCCCGGTAGCTGGATCTATCTGATTGATAAAATCGTCCCTATGTCGCAGTAGATAATTGTGCAAGTTTCCGAATCGGCAGTACTCGACGATCACCAACAACTCGCCTGTTGGAACATAATAAATTAATCTCAACGCGCCTATTCTGTTCTTGGTCCTCTCTGGTACACATACGTTTTGAAATATTTTTTGTGCAAGCGCCAAGCAGATTGACGACGTTCAGGTGCTTTCCAAGGTGCACCATGATTTTTAATTCGCTGGCAAGCGCGCGAACATAAGTGGGATCGGTTGTGCGCCGCACCATTTTTACGGCAACAGTGGTGACACCTTCTTCTTCGCAGATCCCTTGAGCTTCCGCTTTCATGACGACTCCGAATGCACCACTTCCCAGCTTTTTCCCTGTGAAAAATAAGGAGGAAATATAAGGTCGTTATGAGTGATTGTAACAAAATTATAAAGGGTTTTTCGGATGGAAACTTAAAATCACTTTACCTAATTTTAACCTCTCCCTAGGGAACTCCCACTTCTTGTCGTAAGGAAGTAATTCCGCTTGATCGTCCACCGTCAAATCTGGATTCAAACACTCCACCGCTCCCTCCTCGAAGTGCATCAAACCTGCCGCCATTAATACCTTTCTCATCACCTGGAACAACGGAACAGTTACCAAAATATATCGTTGCTTCCTAAAACCCACCAGTAACAATTGCACAAAAATTGAAGGCACCTTTTCGCGACGGACTTTGACGAAGAAATACACAACTAGAGCTAGAAGGATGAGAATTACGACGACGATTGATATGATCAGTCCTTTCGAAAGCTCTTTCCCTGTAAAAGCGGACAGTAATTAATACGTGAACGCTAATAAAAAATAAAGTAATTTATAATCTCGTGAATTGCCTTTTATCGTTATCTGCCTGCGAGCTTCCAATTTTCCGATACGATTCGCTATTCGACACGAATACATTCCACTGTCCTTCTCCAGGAAATACTTTATATGAAGTACTTGATGGCCGGAGAGAAACATGTATTGCTCGTTATTTACCAATAATGTATCGTCCTGTTGAAAATATTCGAGATGGTTAAAATTGTCAGCGATATCGATATTATTATCAATTGCTCACCTTGTACCAAGTTATGTTTGGTTTGGGCATACCGCTTACGAAACATTTAAGAATCATCGTTTCGTGACCTTGTTCATTTAAATCGATCGTCACTTCGCTTTCGTTCATGTTGGTGTCAGTAAAAGCAGGTGCTCGCGCATCTGATATAAAATACAACATTGGAACAAACTCGATATTTAATATTATGTAACTTATTCGATGAAACTTTTGATGGAATTACCTTCCACGCGTAGAACATACTCCATACTTTCCATAATATTATCGGTGGTTCTCCCTGTACAGATATACTCCTTCGAGTCCTTCTTCTCTACCTTCTTTATTCTCAGAATCGATCGATAAGTGAATTGAGTTTTGTCCGATACAATCGTCAGTCTATCTAACAATTTAAAAAACGATCCATCAATCATCTTTTCCAAATGGAATTTAAATACATAGCACGGCGAAGATAGCTACCATCTTCTCGAATAAGAGTGCCGTCTTCGTTGGTCCAATCGAAGATGTTCGAATAATTGTAAACGGAGGAAGCGCAAATCAATTCAAAATCGTCACCCGCCGTTACCGGTCCTTTTGGTTCTATTATGCCGAATCCTCCATTTCCATCTGCAACCATTTTAGAATACGCGTGTAATGTTTCGTTTTAGACTATTATTCAGAAAATATACGCTAGGATAGCCTCCCTACCGGATACGAAAATATTTTCAGTCGCAGAGTCGCATCCAACGGTATTGCAAGCAACGCATGTGAGTTTGCCAGACATTTCAGTGATCATTCTTGCTCTGAAGAGGAAAGAAGTCGTCATTGCGTGTTCCTTGGTCACCTATGAATATTGTTATTATTTATTATTCAATATAAATACAGTAAACAATAGAAACTGCGTTTAATCGAAGAGGACATTGTGTACCATTAACGATGCCGTGGTTGAACTCTGACAGGAAGGATAATAAGGGCACTTCAAGAAAGTGCATGTAATATTTGGCTCTGGATACGCTGCCACGTGACAGCGCATATCCACCGTCTGGTTGGGCGTATAGTACGAATCCCCTTTTTCCAAGAGGACTACTGGCTTAGCTAAAATACCATAAAGCTTTCGTTTAAGACGAGTCTTTGTATAAACTTTACAGGTGAGAAAGATTTGCTGTTTGGTAACTACGAATTGAAATTGCTCACCTATCACATCCAATGTGAAGTTCAGCATTTCTATTTTGTCGTGATTAGTAGCTTGAATGGAATACACCCCCATGTCATTAACGTCCAAACGATTAATTCTTAGAATGGTCGAAGTATACGTTGTATTAATCGCGTACTTTGCTTTCTCAGGTATCATCCAATTCCCGACAATTTCCTCTCCCTTCGGATTCAACCTGTAACATATTATCAAACTTGTTACGAAGTCTTTTGCTTTGGGTAAATAACACAGATTAAAATATAGAAATTACCATTTTAAATGCGCTGGAGGATAGGCATTCACATCCACGACCCATTGTACTTTATCGTTGTACCGACGCTCGTAATGCCTGTTAGCATCCTGCGTCGTTAAATTAATGAACTTGTTGCCTGGATCTGAAAGTTCATGTTGAAAATAACAGTGCAGAGGAACGCTATACTAAATCTCCAATCGAACTAACCATGCACCTCGATGTACTTTGACTTATTCTTAAAATCGTTGAAAGTTTTAATAAAGCAATTGTAGTAGCCTTGGTCTTCGTCCGTCACGTTTCTGACCACCAATTCGGTGGTGACTCTGTAAACGCTAGGAGCATACTTCGAGTTGTAGAGGCGAGTGGTGATCCTGCTGCTCTGAAATTGCGAGTTACATTGTTATTGTTTGTTGAGATTGCAGGCAATGGAGAAGAATGAGGAAATATAAATGCATTGGTACTTGTTGCGGTGTACTCCAATTGAAAACATACTGCATGTCCTCGTCGACGTCGATAGTGCAATTCACGTACAAAGTTTGTCCTCGCGTTACGTGCCTTAAAGTGTCTTCCAGGATTTTTGGCTCGTTTAACGTCTGTTTGCCTAAAATTTGAACAGTATTGAACGGTAAAATCCAATGCTTTCTACCCTTTGGCAATAATAAGTGCGAGTAGAAGGCAGAAGTTTTAAAAGCCTCGTGGCAGCATAGAGAGAGAGAAACGTGCTCTGTTAGGCATACTTACGAAGGACGTGTAAATGATAATTGACCTCATGATCTGTACCGTCCCGCTCTATCGTGCATTTGAAGTAGCCACTGTCCGTGAGTATAACGCGCCTCAGCGAGAATCCGATTCTTGGATCGAAAGATAGCCGACTAGATTCGACATCCTGTTCAAACATCTCTCATTTATTAAACATTATCGTTTATTCACATATAAGTAAAAATACATTCTTCAAAACATTTGTCATTTTTTCTTTTGTTTCGTCAGTCGTGTGCCGCCAAAATAATGCCGACCAGCTAATTCTTACATTATATCGTTATGCTTCATCAAGCACGATTAAGACAACGTTGTTTGTCGTGCCACGCTCGACGACGCGTAACCCAATAAATCAAATTTACCATTTCATCCTTCAGAAGATTCACTGTCAGGTTTGGCGACGTTGGTCTGCACGGTATGACGGCAGTTCCACCGATAACTTCTCGCAACGAGAACAGGGTATCAGCTTGCACGAATAAGCTCGTGTTTGCTGAAACAGAACAATGAGCGCAAGTATTAAATTGAACCGCGTGCTGATTTACTGAATGCTCTGTGGTCATGATTTAATCACAGTAAGCTGTAACTACTCCTTGAGCTATGCGTTAATTACTATCGTTGACAAAGTATATATATATACTGGCAATCTATATCAAGTATACAAGTGTAGCTACAGCTATATATATACATGTTGGAATTGAGTATCTTTCTCCTTTTTCTAAAT
>NW_026534326.1:749820-751825 GCF_026225885.1 Hylaeus anthracinus | reverse complement strand
ATATATATATACATGTTGGAATTGAGTAACTTTCTCCTTTTTCTAAATTAATTAAAAATCAGTTCCCGCGCTACTGGCAATCTATATCAAGTATACAAGTGTAGCTACAGCTATATATATATATATACATGTTGGAATTGAGTAACTTTCTCCTTTTTCTAAACTAATTAAAAATCAGTTTCCGCGCTACTGGCAATCTATATCAAGTATACAAGTGTAGCTACAGCTATATATATATATACATGTTGGAATTGAGTATCTTTCTCCTTTTTTCTAAATTAATTAAAAATCAGTTTCCGCGCTACTGGCAATCTATATCAAGTACACAAGTGTAGCTACAGCTTCGACCTATCAATTCCGTTTGGAAATAATGGCTTACACTGTACGTAAACGTAAACCCAGTTGATATCTGGGTCAGCATAGGAATCCGTGGTGACTTCGACGGGACGGTCAGCGCAACCGTACCAACCGGTGTCTCCGTAAACAGTATGTGGTCGTCGAAACTCGTACCTGTAGGTGCCATCCTCCTCTTCGTATTCGTTTATCTCCGGGTCGGAGGTGACGATCTGCCGTTTAAAATGAGTCACGATACGTAAAAATGTTTCGATCTTACAATTAATTAATATTCGACTACTCACCGCGTCCGTGTTTGTAGGATAAATAAAGAAGATCTTCGTGTTTCCAGAACAAACCACGTCCAACGGTTCGCCTTCGTTTTTTATAATCTCCTCAGTTTCCGCTGTTATATCCGGCCTCCGAGCCGCTGAATCTAGGAACAGAAAAAGGGAAAAGTATGAAGTACATGAATCGCATCTTTCTGAGTCTTTTTTTTTTATTGAACTTTGTTCAATTTAAAAATATCTGACAGAGCTATTGTTATTGTAATAGCTACAAATATTATTTGAAGTAGCAAGCATCAATGTATAGTCTACAGTGTACATTCGTAAAATCACGGATTTAGCAAGATCAATTTCTAAAACAGTATGGTCCAGTTGGGAAAAGCATTGGCTCCTAATTCGAGGGTCCCGAGTTCGAATCCTCGTGGCCCAGATTAAGTTTTCTTTCGCTGGATCCTCCTGAGATACTATTTAAAAATTATATACTAAAAATTGAAATAGCTGAATTTGTACTTAAATAATTTACTCGAGGAACACGGACCCCGTAGCCGCAATGTCCTGCGGATAATTATATCGGTGATCCGATCCTTGACGCAACTGTACTTTGTAAAAACGTACACGGAGGCTACGAGTTCGTTTCTGCGCAAATACAACCGTCTCTAGGAAGGAAGTTCCCCTTACTTTCCTCTTCTGATAATGCAGCCGCATTATCAGCCAACGGGCCCGTTTCACGAGAGAAACCAGTAAATGAATTGGGAGCAAACATATATACTTTCGTCGCTACAATTCATTTTATAAATAGTTAACGCCGTTAATAAATGGCGAATAAATTCGTTCCATCAAAATAACAATCAGAAAGTACAATTTCCAAAAGGCGCTCTGGGATTCTGTATCCCCATGTGTACAGCAACAATTAACAATGAAAAAGTATCAAATAAACAGTCACCAAACATGCCAAATCGTTTTCCAAAAGGCACCCTAGTATTTGTTTCTCCGTGTATATTAAAACTATTTCTAGGCGGTTCTGAGACACTGAAAAATCGCGATAAGTACTGCCCAACCTACTGCACAGTGGCAAAGGATGGAGAGAAACGAATGGTCCCTTGTAGATTGGCTAGAATGGAGATAGTCGCTTCCTATCGGACGGATATGCAGATTAGTATCAGAAGAATAAACACAGAACTTCGGGAACTGGGACTACGTTTCTATGATAACTCCTTTCTGATGACATATAAACAAGTGCTGGTGCCTCTACTTTCTCAGAAAGATAAACAAAACGCAAAGTGTTTGTAATTTAGTATACAAATTTACGTAGCTGGTAGACTTCCAATGCACACAATATACGTACAACACATATGCAATGCATACAAAAACATTTTGATATTTAC
>NW_026534326.1:729783-749810 GCF_026225885.1 Hylaeus anthracinus | reverse complement strand
GATATTTACAATATGTAATATGCATCACATACAATGTGTACAATGTATATACAACATAAATGCAATACATACAATGCAAGCAATAGCAGTCTCGTATTCATCTCGTTATTAAAAACAAAATCCTAAAGCCCTTTTTGAAAGATTCGCATCGTAATATGCTCAGAAAAAATGCATTCCAGGGAATGATTCACGCGAGGCTCCTTTCGGATTCTTATTCCCATCTCTTGTGTCACCACAGGTACGTACAATTAGCACACATGTTCGGAGATGGCAATGACATAATTCAATGCATGCGTGCTACATTAATACTTCTACAATTGAGTTTCATTCGTGACTGGTTAACGATCAATCAACGGTACGGTTACTTCACGGCTCTATAGCGCAGTACAGCACAACGAATTTCAGTTTTAAAGCGCGCCTAAAATTCCAAGAGCCGCCGAGATGTGACTCCAAAGTGTAAAAACCTGTTTCTGGGTGACTCAATGGGCGTCCACGTGATCGTGACGCTTCACTAGAGAGGAGTTCATGCGCAACAGGTGACAGGTGATCGGTAACTATTAATTGCATACCTCTGCAGACTAGGAGACCAGCCACGATCGAGAATAATACTTGCGAGGTGCGCGCCATTTTTTTTTTCTCTCTTCGTAACAGGTCACACACCTTCACATTTTTGATAAGATCTGTTCACGCGGAGGCACCTCGTTCAGAGATGTCGCGTCTCTTGTCGAGAACGTTGGTCACCGTACTACGCGCACTTTCCCACTGAACCAACTGAAACAACCGGCTCATGACTTGTGCCAGCGTGCAGACCCCACCCTGACGACTCCCCGGTTCTCCGACTACGACTTATCACCGACGACGTCATCTTAACGTCGCTCTCCTTCGTTTACTTCACGCTCGATGTACAAACGCGGTTGTGTACTACGATTGCGGTTCATTCAGCATTCACGTAAACGCTCTGGACTCCATGCGAGGCCGCACGAAGCCCCCCTGGCCCCCTCTATTTTGATAACGTTGTTTCGGAATTTTTCAGGAGTAAAGGAATACTTTTTTTTTATTTTCAAACAATTACACGACTCCAATCTCGAGTCACTCGCGTTTTGCAGACGCAATTTAGGTATCCCTACTCCTTACTATTAACAGTCAGTCTTTGATTTGAAATATGGCTTCGTGTGGAATGAGCGATATTAAAGTGTTTCGATCTTACATCACAAATATTTTTATGAGAGTATCGAAAGATGATATTTGTCTCGTGAACATACCCTGTTTACATCCAAATTAGCATCTGTTCCTATCGACACAGCTCTTAATTCTACGTCTATGAATGAATAAAAATAAAGAGCCTTATGTTTAGGACGCTAACATTGGATCTCGTGATTCGAGTCGCTTGTAACGCATTTTTGGTCATTGACGTCCACGTTTACCGCGTAGACACCACTGTCGACAACGTCGTCTTTGTCAGTCGGTGGTTCCTCGACGTTCGAGCGACACGAGCTCCTATTTGTCGTTTCGTTCTGTGGTTGAGATGATCTCGAGTCAACCACGGATGGAATAACTTCGTCTTCCTCCAGCTTCTTATTTATAGTCTGCATTTTCTGCACCGACACATCCGAACACGAATCCTCCATGAACTTTTCTTTGGTGCAACATTGCGAGGAACTACAGCGTTCGCCATGACAGCGGATCAAACAGCCGCTCTTCTCCAGATGTGGCCTCATCTGTCGTCAAATACAATGTTTTTCCAAGTTTCTAAGCATTCTTACCGCAATTTGAAAACGAGATGTATAAACAACGTTAACACAACGTTTCACGTACCTTATGGAACTCTGGTTGTATGGTCACTTGGGTTATGCCCATTTCTATGAAAAATTCCGTAACCTGATTGGTAATGCTCGCGTAAACCTGCAACAAAAATCTCTGTAGTTCGTAATGCCTCGGTAAATTCTTTGCAGTGCTTTCTCTATAAATATGAAAACTCACCGTCGGATCTAAAAATATGATATGCACCGTTGATATTATCTTTTGCCCAGTCAGTTGCCACACATGCAAGTCGTGAACGTTAACTATACCAGGAAACGCTTCCAGCAGTTCCCGTTTAAGCGAGTCGATATTGATATGATTCGGTATCGTTTGGAGGAGTATCAAACCGGATTCTTTCACTGGAGAAAGAATTTTCCATTAACGAAGCTAGAATTTTGTTCGCGCGATGAAATATTTGCACGTTAGTACTCACTGTATGGATAGCTAAGAATGAAGAGGGAGATGGCCGAAATAAAAGCAAACAGAGGATCGATGTACTTCGCCACGTTGGAGTCGGTGAAGTATACTATGACCGACACTAACATGACGAAGACGCAGCCAAGCACGTCGCGACACGTTTCTCGAAAACCTTGACTCTTTGGTATTCCCAAAGGACTTCTTCTGGTTTGAGTCGTGAGCTGTCGCTCGCCTTCCGCCGTTTGCTGAGAATCCACGTTCCTGAAACGGATAACGTTACTTTAAAAACGAGTTACGCAGCTAATGCACCCGAAATTCCACACCTTCTCGACGGTTTACCTTCGCAGTATCACGTCTCCATTCATCGTAACGTGCAAGACGATGCCCTGATTGAAGGTGTATCCTCCTATCACTATGTAACAGAAGAGGTTCAGGAGGATACCAGATGCGCCGATGGCTAAGACAGGCAACGGATGATGCATCTCATCTAAATGATCTATGTGTACCAGAGTCTGCAATGCTTCCACCAACAAGGAGAAACAGAAGGACGCGAGGAAAACGCAGCAGATGAGCATGGTGAGGACGTCTATCCTCGCCCAGCCGAAAGTGTTCATCATCCTCCTGTCCGATCGTGATTGCTGGTCAGTGGAAATTAATGAAAAGATGATGGTTATTTCAAAATTGATGTTCATTAAGCTACTATAAATTATTAAATATTAATACCTTGGTCTTGGTCGACAGGGACGTCGTCGAGCCTCGATCTTCATTATTGATACAAATTACGGAATTCCGCGAGGAGCTGGCGCTACTGTTGCCCCTGTGGCCGCTACCGCTTCGACGATGACTATACTACAAAAAACGGATGCATTAATATGGGACTCTATCTTAGCGATGATGCGGGAATGTAAATAAGATAGTTATAGCAATATAAAAGTTGTAGTCTTTCATCCTGCAGTCTTTTCATTCACCTCGCACGCACTGTGCAACACCATTACACTCATCCTTCGTTAGTACTCATATAAATGTATCTGTTCGACATTTCGTTACTCCTGAGAGTACGGAACGACCTCCATCAGCTCCTCCTTTGCATTCGTCCCTGATATTATCACAGAAACGTTGCAATCCATGCAACAATTTTGTGATAAACTTAATCGTTACATGTCAAAGATACCACGCGTCCGACAACCTTCACTCTATTTGATTCTATTTTATTTTTACCTTGATAAGAAGATAACGCGTCTCGCGGTCTACTCGCGAACTTGCTAAATGTACTACACACGGTTAGGTACCTGTGGGGTTTTCAGTTACTTATTTCGAGGGACGTACGCTATTCGGCTCGACTTCGTTCTCGAGCGAGACGAGGGGAAACCCGTAGACAAAACAGGGGGTTCGATGTTGGGGGCGCTGCTTGTTTTACGTAGCAAAGCATCACACACGTTCTGTGCTCTTTCCACTAATCTGTTCGGCTTCTCGCTTTCACGGACCTCTCGCTCCTTTCCGGATCTCTCACTCGGCGACTTCAAACAAAAGCACAGGGATAGCGAGTTGCTTATTTTCAGACGATATTGTATAAATTTACCTTGATCGATGCGATGCATCCAGCGAGCGCGATTACGTTGCACAGCATGTGGTAAGCGTTTAGCAGCAACGTTAACGAGTGAGTCACGTGACTAGCAACAATCTCAACGACGAAGAAAGTGGTGGTGAAGAACAGGACCAGGTACAACTGGACCGGCTGCAGCCTCCTGAACCACTCTTTCACAGCCATGATCCTGTAACAAAGTCACATGCCGATTGTTGTTATTTTTCTTAGCGACAGTCAGGCGTTCACCGTCCATCTTTACAGTACGACCACTAGTTAGCGTATCATTTACAGGACCCACTATTTTATCCACATTCACCGGCGGAAGAACCACGTTCGCAGACCCGTCCATCGTCACACGAAGATCAGTGTATTAACTGAACGCAGCAACGAGGTACAAAGGTGTCATCCAAACTAATTTACCATGTGCAAAGTTTACAAACGTACTGTCTCCTGTAGCGGCACGTCTAGGTTTTTATAGCAACGTTAAAACTCTATTCCTTTCCCAGGACAGGCATCGACGACCCGGTTCGACGGACTAACTGATATCGACTGAGAGTTGTGGATGCTCCTGACGCGTTCATGTGTTTAACCATTGAACTCGACGAGTTGGGTCATTATAGTAATCGCCATGCCGCGCGTTGAATCATTTCGATCCCTACGGCTACCTCCGGAAGGTCTTTTGTTTGTCCCACAGCCGAGTCATCCTGATAATAATTTACACGCTATTATTCGCTGGCCTATCTTTCAATGCGTTACTTGCAGCGACGATTTAGGGGATTTGCAATTGAAAATCACGCTTTGTGTCGATTTCCTTGCGTGGACGTTTATGCATTACACGAGAATAATTCTGTAAGCGTTATTCTGAAACAATACAATGATCGTATTAGTACAAATAGTTTTCTCTGTGGGTGCTCTCTAACGTCTAATTAAAAATTGAATACAGAGAAGAATACAATTCTCTTGGTTCTTTTTTTTTTTCCAAGCTACAAGTGTGAATCTACCTTAACAGCTCCGTGCATGTGCCACTGGACCATCAAAGAGTTAGTTGCTAACATCCGGGCACGGTAATAGCTTTTCAACACTGAAACGTACCGATCATTATTGTCGTCTTGATGCGACTTCGCCGAACCCTGATATTGTACTATCGCGCATTGGTCTATTGAACCCCCTCACGTCTTTCAACAAACAAACGGCGTTGAAAGGGTTACGGAAACTATTTATAGTCGGTTTAATCTTATCAATACAGAACGAATTGATTAATTAGCTTAATTATCATGCTTCGTTTACGCTACTTATACAACTGTCATATGGAATATTTGTGTCAAATATTTTTAATACCATAGACTGAATTGCTTTCGAATTTCAATTACGATTCATCGTGTTTACGTAGTTGCGGAGTTGGAGGTGGCGCTGAGAAGAATCCCGAACAACCCTCTTCTCTAAAAGGTCGAGGATGCCTTTAGAGGATCCCTAAAAAAGAAACATTTATGTAATATAATTTTCACTGACCTTGGTTTCTTGGAGAACTGAACTTTCTTTCCAGCTTCCACCGACGAGCAAAATAGACGCACATAGGCCAATAACTTTGGAACGTCTGTTTTCCAGACTCTTGCTCTATACCTCTATCCATTCTAATTATCTTAAAAGTAGGCAGGCTCCTGATAACTCGAGATTATCGCTCTCATTATCGGACGATCGACAACATGCACACGCAGAAACGCGACGATAGTCAGAAAACGTTATCAGTTGTGTCCCATTGTTCAAAAGATTGGGAATCTTGTTTTTGAGAATCTTGGGCTACTGCGTTTGTCCATCTGGGGAGCCCTGCAAGAAGGGTTCAGAATAAACATCTAATTACATGTGAATTTAGCAGAATTATTTGTATGCTCTATCAATTATCGTTATTACATACCGTTTTTATTTGTTTTTCTCTTGCAAATAAAGCTTGGGAGTAAGGAACATTTTATTCTTTTCATATTGAAAGGCCCCTAACATCAGTCAACCAGATCTTCACATGAGCTGAAAACATAGTGGTATGAGTGAGTTTTGTTTACAAGGGAAAGTTATGATAACTTGACTGTACAAACATACCCAATGTGTGTCTTGCATTTTTGTTTCTTCTACATTTAATTAATACTTCACCATTGCATCTCTGTAAGCCTCCCAATTAGGAATGTCACAAATTAAATCTGTCGGTGAAACTCTTCCTCAAATTTTCTTCTGTGTTGTTGAAGTTATGCCTGCAAAATTAAAAAGCAAGAGTTATTCAAACTTCACCGGACTGTATACATATATGTATGAAAATCAGAAGCAGATCGAGCGCATGCGAGAGAGGTACCCTGTCGTTGCCCTCTGGTGCAAAGTACTTCAACTTCGAACTCGACGGGTAACAACCAATTGTCAAACACCGAGCACCAGACGAGCAGAACGGGTCGTCCAGTAAACAAAGCTCCGAATTACTCCAAGAAATGAACAACGTTGAAATCGAGGACTTTTATCATCACGATTTCACGACCGCCACGGAATGGGAGATGTTCATTGCGCGTTTGGAAGAAATTATGCACGAGTGGAAACTACGCAACATAAAAATCGGATGTACCCTAAAACCTGGAGACTTTACCAAACATCAATGGGAAGAGAACACGGAGAAACTTCATTTCGCTGGTTTGTTTGCACATATGTATTCCTTCGCTTGATCAAAATCCAATTGAAACTTGTTCGTGGTAACCGTGTACTGTTTCCATTCCATAGTACATAAAGCTACATGCGAATAATATATATTCTCCATATTTTAGATGCTGAATTTACTCTCAAGCACTATAGATTGAAGCTCGAGGACACAGATGTAGACAGTCCCTTAGAAGATGGAGAAGATGAAAGAATACAATGCCAAATAGATGTGCTAAACACAGCAAATGACTTTGCCAGAATTGAGGGGGATTATCTAGAGATACCTCGTTACTATGGCATCAGAGAATTCCTTGTTTTACAATCCACTAAAAGAGAATCCGTAACAGATGAAACTAAAATTAGAATCTTGCTTAGTTCTTTCGCAATCGCCGCGACTAACGCCAATTGGTAATTACAGAAGCACTCTGATAAACATTACCACCATGGTGAAATTTATCTGACACTGATTTCAGCGATATACCAACGTTCGTACAAGTGCAAGAACCATGGCAAAAGATGTACCTTGGTACCAGTATCGGCAAAGGAATTTACGGTCACTTTAACATGGTACATTTGAGAAAAATACCTCCTCACTGCAAGTACCTGAACGGTATGAATATACTTTGAGAAACAAACATTTGAAAGTAATTTTAATAGTTGTTTTACAAATAAGCATTGTTTCCAGGTTTGCTTGCTTTATTTAAACAAAAAGTGGGCGAAGGTTGCAGAGTGAGGCTCGATCCTGTGATGATATCCGTAAGGTTTTCGTATCTACTCAAGGACTGGACTATTAGCACGTGGACTCAAGAGCCTCCAGACTTCGATTTCATGCAAGGTGAAACGTTAGGCGTTGCTGAACTTGGCAAACTACCATTCGGGGCAACGTTCGATCCCATCGCGTAAGATCCTTACGTTATGACGAATAATTACTTGAATTTGTAAAATAATTCAATTCGTCGTTTCAGAGAGCTTCTTCTGTTTACCACGTGGGCAGATGTGTCTGAGAACGTCGTAGTCGACAGCGAAAATTTCACGGATTTAGACCCGCAGCAAGCTCCCGAGTGGTCTGTGCAAGTTAAAATGGTTTCCTCGCCGGCTTGTTTGCTCGGAGAATATTTAACAGAATTTCTGCAACTTTGCAATAATCAAAAAAATTTGGTAGACTTACTTGGGGATGCTGTGATTTACGCTCAGCGCGAGGATCAATCGTTGAGCGCGGTCTTTAATATATTGACGGAGTCTAGGATACCTACGATTTCAACAGTCGTCAGTAAAGCTACCACGAAAAAGAATAAAAACGTGGAAGGACCGATATCGGAGGAAATATTATTGTCGATACTTTATTTTCTTTTTCCTGACGCGGATGAAAATTCTGTGAGTAGTATATATTCTTTAGCTATCTTTCTTTTAAATAATAAAAATTGTACTAATTAATATAATCAACCACTGTTTCAGAAAGCTCCGTACAGCGATACGAGCATAAGCAGCATGGACGAAGAACAGTGGAAAGGTGTGAAAACCTGTCCTATGGACAGCTTAGTTTGGCGCCTTGCAATCGTCGCGGCACACTGCACACATAACCTCGGAGGAGTATCAGCACTGGCACAATTATGGTACGAGATTGTACAAGAAATCAGATTTCGCTGGGAGAAGAACATCCTCATACCAGGGTGAGTACTGCATGTTTTATTTATTTATTACACGATACGCAAGGCGCGTGCGTTACGAAGTTTGTCCGAGAATTTCACCATGTATGCGTTCAGTTTTAATTTTTTATTCCAGTACTGAAACTTATAAAATAATTGTTATTTAAAAATATATATAAAATCAATTCTTTTCTAACAGAAAACTCTCGTTACCAGGGCATGTCGTATGTCGTAAAATACTTTGTACATCAGTACAAACTCAGATTTCGATAAATGTTCTTTTATATGATATAGTCTTTGGATAAAAACACATTCACCACTCATACACATTAATCTAGACTCATTTACGACTTATCGCTAAAATCTTTCCTAGAGATCGCGTGCCTTAGTCAAGCAAATCATAACGTTTGATTCAAGCACACATAGCATATTCTCTTAATGTGCGTTTTAAAATACTTTATGTCAACTTCCTTAAAGCTATTATAACATTCTCCTCCGTATTGTTATGGTTGAGCTGCCCTCAATTTTAATGCATTCGCTTACGCGTGATACTTGCAATAACGTAGCTTGCTATCGTTATACTAAATTATTTACGAACTCTGCGTCTCCTTAAATGTCATATAATACACCTAATCGAGCAAGAGCAGTCCAAATGCTCCAAATAAAAAATGTCACTGAACACGTTTGAGCAAAACTGTACACGTATAGTGTTTTAAGTTAAAGAGGCATGTGACCAGTCCTCGCAGTTGGATTGCGCGCCATGTATATATCCATATCATGATCAGTCCAATTGTTTTCCTCGTAATTGTTGAGAGTGTGCGTCGAGTCGGCTATGCTGTATCGGCTACCAGGTCGCGGAGGATTCTGTTCCAAAGTACGGTTGCACGATCGCGGTCTCTGCCTCCTGGACGAAGTGTGCGACGGCATATGACTCGGTGAGAAGTTTGTTCGCGACATCCTATCGGATGCTGCCGCCAATGACTGCCGAGATTGTCTCAACTCTAAAAGGAAAAACGTCAAACTGAAACCTTACAAACCTTTATTCTCCAGCCAGCCACTCGTCTACTGACCTGGTCTCGTGTTAGCTAGATTAGACGACAACGTGTTGTTCGTAAAATATCTCGTGGAAGTGTTGGAAAAACTGTGCTGCGATTGACCGTCGACTACGGATCGGGTCGACACTTTCCCGCTGTTGTAGTGGCCCGTTTGAGATCTGACCTCGTCGATACAGGAAGCCCTCGTTATCGACCCTGCAAACAATCATAAAATATTAGCAATTTTACGATAAACACTCTTACAATTCATTTTTCAACTTGAATAGTTCTCCGTTTGTACCTTGTCGTTCTATCGGGAATATCCTAGGTCTCGGTATGCTTCTATTACTATACGCGGATACTTGGTCCCATTCTTTCTGAGCATTGTAAGCGCTGAGCGTCGCCATCGAGGACAACGGCCCACCGGGGCTGGGGGTCGGACCAACGTTAGAGCAACAATTAACGGGCAGTCCAGCGATCGGCCCTCCCATTTTCGTCTGATCGATGGTATGAAGCGTGTGAAGTTTCCTGGCCCTTCGACGATTCGCGACGATGAATATTATCACAGCGACCACTATCGTGGCGCATATAGCTGCACTGGCAGCGATAGTAATCTTGTCCATGTTGGACGTAGGCGAATTTTCCGTTCTCACTTCTCTACATTGATTATATGGTACATTTGCTGGGGTGATGTTTGTTTCTTCCAAGGAAACCACGCATACTACTATACATTCCTATAATAAAAAACAAACACATGTACAAAAAGTCAATTTTCTTACAAATTATCAATGCTATGGTACCGCACCTGCGAAGGCACGTTCTTTATCTTGAACTCTCTTTCGCTGGCCTCAAGTGGCGGCGCTTGTTTAAAGTTACCATCTCCAAACAGTCGATAAATAACTTTGAACCCTAGAATGTTTGCTGCATTGGTGTCCCAGTATATGATCACAGCATTATCCTGTCTCAGCACGTCCTTAACCACGATGTCCTTTTCGTTCGTCTTTGGTTTGTAAAGCGGAGAACCAAGCACCAAAGGTGGTCTCGGTTGGTGCGGCTGCAAATGGTCCTGAACGTGTTTCGGAGGGGACACCGTAGTCCTCATTATCACGACGTTACCCGTCCGAGCAACCGTTGGCCTGCTGGTGGGGGATCTTGGGGTAGTCGAGCTCGTTTCGGTCGGTTTCTGTTCGGTTGTAGGCGGTGCAGGTGTCGTTGTCGTCGTCGTTGTTGTACTCGTCGAAGTGGAAACAGCGGTCGAGGGTCGAGTAACTGGGCTGTAACTGCTCGCTACTCCTAGAGCTCCTGTTGGTTCTCTCGTGTCCACGCTTTCCACTGTACCGATTCCAATGATTTCTGGTGTTCTCTCGCAGTTCATTTCTAAAAGAATACACTACATGTAATTATAACCCTTAATTAGGTTCGTATGAAATATTGTAATATGACTATCAATATGTTCAGATCTGTATCTTAAATGCTTCACCTTCCGGATCTATGTTATAAAAGCTCTTGTCCTGCAAATTCTGCGGGCTGCCGCAAAATTGCGGCTTACGCTCCCGACTAGTCACTTGGAGATCTCTGGTTTTTATCCAGTCCACGATCCATCGCAATTTGCAATCGCAGACTAGAAATCGACCTCCCAAACTCAGCCCACGAAGCGTTCCGTTCAATCCAGCGAGGGCTTCTTCAGGAATAGTCGACAGAGGATTTCCATCGATCGCCAGAAGAGTTATCGATGGATTCTTCTCGAAAGCATTCACGGGCAGGTCCGTTATCAAGTTGAATCCAATGTCTAGTACCTAAATTTAAGTAACTTTTAACCAAACTCTATATAGGTCTTGCTCGCGTACAATTACGCGTTTCTGAACTTACTCTAAGATCCTGAACGCTGTTGATAGCAGCCGTGGGGAAGTCTGGGATGAGATTGTTCAGCAAACTCAAAGAGCTCAACGTATTCTTGATTCCATAGAAAGCATCCGCTCCGATATTTTGAATCAGGTTCCTTTCGAGGTTCAATCCAGTCAGTGATTCCAGTCCTTCGAAGGCCTTCGTCCCAGCGGATCCAGGAAGCTCTCGAATACTGTTTTGGGATAGATCGAGGAATGCCAGAGTCTTCAAGCCCCTGAGACCCTCTGGTATCTTCTTCTGTCTAGTCCCTTTCAAATTCAGGTTCTTCAATGATCTCTCCAAACCTCGAAACGATCCAGGAGCTAGAGTAACTTCGTTATCAGAGAGTTTCAGCGTAACCAATCTCATGCCAGCAAAAGCATTATCGTTCACTCTTGTAATTTTGTTCATCGACAGGTCCAACACGGTCAGATTCCTCAGAGTTTTCAATATACTACTTGGAACTTCTGTCAGCTCGTTATCCTTCAAGTTCAGACTCTTCAAACAAGTTTCCTGCCCTTTGAAGGCTTCTGCCTCGATGACTCTAATTTGGCAGCCGGACAGCTGCACGTTGTTAATCCTAAATCCCGTGAAGGAGTCATTCTTCAGAACTGTAATCGTGCTATTGTTAACGTAAAGTAAATCCACGGTGTTTTTCGACGCATAACGTTGCATGGCGGTCATCAGCAGCTCGTAATCGACGATGTCGCATTGCACCGAGAGTTCCCTGGCCAGGTTGTAGTCGCAGATACAGGAACTCTCCAGATCCGTCACGTGTTGGGCCCATGGGCAACTAGATGTTGCTGCTACGGAACCGACTATGGCTGCTAATAGCAGTGCCAACGCCCACAGGTGTGCATCTGAAAATTGAAGAGAAATTAATTCGGGGCTTTTACATTCAATTATTTAAAGCATCAGCTTAAATAGAAATAGTTCCTTGCCATTTTGCTACGTTAAGCATCAATGAGTCTTTAATGTAATGGCTATGATGTACATATAAGTTACAACTCGATAGCTATTACAATTTAATGTTTAGTAACTGTACAAGCTGTGGAAGGATAAAATCCTACAATATCTATTGGAAAACCTTTCATCTGGGATTCCATTTCTATTCGTCCGTTTCTGAAACTAGAAGGGAATTCTCAGAGAAAGTATATAGTAACCCGTTTTATATAGGCGAGTACGCAAGGGGCGTATGCGATTTCGAAACGTGGCGCAATTCCATGTGTATGGGTCATTACGTCGTGTCTTGCTGTTGTGTACAAGCTTAACCTTGGGACAGTCCATTGCACAAATGCGAAATACCACCTTGCTAATGTTAAACCGGGACTTTCATATCGTGAACAGTGTGTCATTTCTTCGGATATTTTTCGCTCAATTGAATGCGAACATTTTAACGAATAACAAAGGGAAACGATGCGACTATATAGAGCAGTTTCGCAGAGGTGAAACTATTGCACTTTTATGGAATTCAATATAGGGTTTTCCAGGTGAAATGTAGGTCTGGGGTAGGAGTGGTAATCGAGGACCGTGACGTATGAGAACAGGCTAAATTTGTGCAGCCTAAACGAACCGCGACAGACCAGAGTCCATAGACCGAACCCGTTACACGTCAATGGCCGAAGTAAACGCATGTCGTCGCCATGTTTCTATCGATGGCAAACGAAGAACGGTGCACGAATTCCTTTCCTGGCGTTCTTGTCACTCTTCCCCGTATCTCTACAGTTTTATACAGGGTGTGTCAATCAGGTCTGATACGAAGCAATAATTCCAATAAGTGATTCAAGATTTCTGAAAAAATATCAAACTATCGAAAGAGTCTATTTTTTAGTTCCTTTTAAAAGAAAAATATGAAAAGATGTAGCTAATTTTCCAAAATTCGTAGCTCTCTTAATAACGATCGTTTCGGATTGAACATTTTTTTTCCTCGTAGATCTCTCGCAACCCCGCGAAAAACATATGAAAAATTTTTCGGTAAAATGAAAACCCAATTTTTTAAAAATAGAATAATGATTTTTACAAGAATTCTCAAGGGTTCCCCTATCGATTTTCATCATGATCTGAAATTGTTTATAAAAATTATTTTTCACTTCCACGGTGAAAATGAAGCATTTTTCGTTGAATAACATATAGCCGTAACTTGTATCGTTTACGAGAAAAAAATTCAATAAAAATGCAATGACAAGTCAACAAAGATAAAAATTAAAATATCTCGAAAAATATTCGTTTCTCGAAAAAACATATTCGACAACAATTTCATATCTCGACGAGATGTACAACTTTTGTTTAAAACATTTTTTTCAAAAGATCACTTTTTTTTCCAAATAAATTTTCTTCTTTACCGTGCTAACTTTTTCTTCATAAACGACAAAAATTAGGGATACATGTTATGCTTAACATGTTATGCTTAGCATGTTATGTTTAACAAAAAAAAATGCTTCATTTTGGACGAGGAATTGAAAAATTATTTTTGTAGACGATTTCAGATCTCGACCAAAATCGACAGGGAGAAGTTTCTTGGAAAAATCATTATCCTATTTTGAAAAAATTGTGCTTTCACTTTAGAGCAAAACTTTTTATACGATTTTCGCAGGGTTACAAGAGATCTACGAGGGGGGAAGAACGTTCAATCCAAAATGATCATTATTAAGAGAGCTACGAATTTTGGAAAATTAGCTACATCTTTTTATATCTTTCTTTTTAAAGTTTCAACCAAAAAATGTTCGTTATTAAAAGCACTCATTGTATAAAAACCATTCAATTTCGCATTGAAACTTTTATCTCTTATAGTTTCTCAGAGATATTAGAACAAATATTCTTATAGTTTCTTAGATGTTCTTAGATATCAGAACAAATATCTCTTATAGTTTCTCAGAGATATTAGAACAAATATTCTTATAGTTTCTTAGATGTTCTTAGATATCAGAACAAATATCTCTTATAGTTTCTCAGAGATATTAGAACAAATATAAATAATCAAAATTATTCCTAAGGGATGCACGCACTGTCTCTCATAGTTTCTCAGAGATATTAGAACAAATATAAATAATCAAAATTATTCCTAAGGGATGCACGCACCATGGCTCGTATAGAGTGTATACGTTTAAAAAATTATGTAAATCGGAAGGTCGATGCTCCTCTAACCAGGATGAGTACGGTTAGGGTAACCGACGAGCATAAATGTGAACAGGATTAATAAAGCGTCGATACGCGTAACAGAAATTCCGGAAGTGGTTCGTTTGGCACGATCGTCAAATTTCTAGAGCGGAGTGAACGATACGAGTCTCGTTACAGGTCCAGAGGAATAGAATAAGGACAGATTAGAATAGCTAATTAATTAATGGTACTGGTCACGCCGCTGGATCTCGGAATACTTGTTAATGGGAGCACAGGACCAGCCAGCGTGGCGCGCATTATCGTTATCATCTATTACAGGGGTATTTAGTTGATAATTACCAACAGTTGTTGTCACGAACGATTCGTTAAAAATATTTACCTCCCACGGAGCAGAAAAGCTTCATTCATGGAAACGTTTCGGGCGCAATTTAAGGAAGCACTTAAATGGAAAGCAATTAAAGCCTTAATTATCCAGGGTTATTGTTCCTTATCAGCGTTCGCGGCACGCTGATTATCAGACTGTGACAGACCGCGATTCCTTTTTGCCTTGCCAAAGACCTTGGCGTCGAGGAAGATCGTTCGGCTCTATAAAGCGATCGCTATCGTCTATACAGTTATAAACGCTACGGTGTTGGACGATATCTTTTGCAAGCCTTCCATGGGCTCTAATAAATCCTCCTAATTACCTAACGAAAGCGTCGCGAGCCGTGGATATGTCGCAAAACCACCTGAACGCGTTGCTTCAGTCTTCGCCTAAATACCGAGAAATAGTCATTCGGTGAAAGTCTTTGTTGCGTAGCGCTAAATCCGTTTAAACATCGTTCTAATACACGCCGACATTCCCCGTTAGTGTGTAACTTGGCTCGACGACCTTTTCTCGAGGAATGCGAATCGTGACGATTTTATTGGAAGAAATCATCATCATTTCGCTCGTGGAAGGGAATCGTAAACGGACACGTGGCTGACGATTACGATTCATCGCTATTTTTTGGATGAAAAATAATCGCGCACCTGAGAGGATTCGAACTCGGGCTCTCCGTGTTACTAGTCGAGCGCGTTCTCCGCTGGACCATTGCCACGCTACAACACTCGTGCTTTAATTTAACCGTTATTTATAATTGTATACATGGATAATCTACATAGATAGTAAACGTTAGAAATGTTTCGATATTCCACGCTAAATTTCACAGAATAAACGTGTCATACTCTCGTATACCCTGTGTCTAATCGATACACTTAATCGTTTCATTCATCCAGCAACGTATGGAAAAAGTACAGAACGCACGTGGTTCGGCGTGTGGTGCGCAGTGGCAATGGAATTTACGCCTTTCACTTTCGTTCTCTTTAGATCTCACGTCCTGCTCCCATGCACGAAATATCGGACCATATTATTAGCGAAGATTTATGCGAGATAAAAGGCGGATTAGAATGTCGATACGATACGATACCATTTAGCAACAGGTCGCCCCCAGTGTCAATGTTTATCCGCGATAAACACAGCTGGTTCCCACGGGCTCTATCGTTTTTGAAAGGCCTCGCCAGCCACGACTACACCTCCAACTACTTTAAAAAGAAAAAAAAAGTTCTCTCGCCGTTTCAGCGCTCGCTACAACTGGCCCTATTCTTATCCGTTCGTATCGTTTCGCTCGCGATCTTTCGCTTCTTCGTGTCGGCGGCTCGGAAATAAATAAAGGATTCAGAACTTTGGCGTTTGATAACATTCGAGAGCGTCGCGTCTGTTGGCCTAATAACTAATAATAGAAACGGGAAACGGCTGCGTTAGAGTTTCCAGGAATCGCGCGTGGATCCCAAACGGAATAGAAAGCAGGCGAATAAAGAAGATCTAGATGCAAACTCCGAGCCTTTGTTGCGCGTACGAGTCTTCTCACGCGTCGTTCATTTTCGTCGGTCGTGAAAGCAGAGAAACGCACGCGTCGACGGTGTCGTTTCTTCCCTGGAACATCCTTCCGCGATATTCTACAAACGACAAAATTTCAGTTCAAGTTCCACGTGATGTGTTCTTGGATTACAAAGTATTAACGTTAAGTAGTAAAGTATATTTAGATTTAAAGTATATTAGAATTAATACGCATGGGTCGTTTTGGATAACGAGTCGCGTTGCGAACGATAGTTTTCGCGATACCTCGGACTCTCCACACTCTTGTAACGGTTCCAGGTGGAATAGTATGCGAGTCCAACCATCCGCGTATGTACTGTTATTCGCTCCATCTCGCAGGAACCGAACGCCCGCAACGCTGCTACGAACGCCTGAATTTTCTTCGGGTGCGACGAGGAGCCTGATACTGTTGCAATACACGTGTAATACAACTATATAGCTAATCTTTCTATTCGAGAGGCACCTGTTCCTATATTACGGTTGCGGATACGTGCATGCTTGTAATTGGGCGCCTCAGCTAATAGGAAAGTGAAATTCAAATAAACGATCACCGTCCTTTTGTTTGGAAGCAGTAACAGGTTCTAATTTCTCAAAGTGTGAGCTATGCCTCGAAAACGATTTTCTTATTCCACGAAGATATGTTCCTGAACCGTCATTCTGGACCTCTTTTTTGGTTAGCTATACTAAGTGTAGTATGGTAGTATCACATGTATGGTTCGTCGCATTGCGTATAATGCACAAAATCAACAAAAGAAAATAACAACGAAGAAACCATACATGTAATATGAATATTGTTCATTTATTTGAATTTCGCTTTCCCACCGAACTCCACCTGGAACCGTCTGCATCTTCCGTTGACAATAGCTTAAAGTTCGTTTGATCGTTTGATCCTTAAATTCATGCGATTCGTTCTGAAACCAAAAAAATACTATGTAGTACGGTCCGAGGGAGAAAGACAGATTTCGTAACAGAGACTGAGAAATGTATTACCTGGTCGTTAAAATTTCATCTTTATTGGCTGTTCATTAAAAGCTAATGTCGCGTAGGTATTCGTGGGTCGTTAAACGATATACACGTTAACTATCCCGCGCTTCTTTCGATCGTTACCAAAAGTTAATCCATTAAAACCGAGCGATGGAATCCAAGGTCGTTGTTCGAGGCTGTCGTTGGGTAAACGACGCGTTCGTCGAATCCTACGCTATCCAAGTATCGAACGATTGCGACGGCGGTATCGAGAGGCTCGTTGCCACGACCGCTACAAATGACATTTCAGTAATGAATTTCCGAAGTAACGTCGAGCGTGCAGAAACGGATTCTTACTGGAAGAGAAAATCGGCCGAGTTACGTCGCAGGAACGTGACGTGTTCTGTTTCGTCTCTCGTGAGAAACGTCGAACAATGTAGAACCAGAGGGAAAACCACAGGCACAATAACGAGGAAATGTACGATCCTTGTCGTGCTAATTATAGCCTTCCAAAAAAAGAGGAAAACCTCTGCAATCTACTCTAACTATGAATCCGAACCGTCCTCTCCTGGTAACTCATGCTCCGAGTCGTTAACCCATCGCGTCTCTCTCTCTCTCTCTCTCTCTCTCTCTCTCTCTCTCTCTCTCTCTCTCTCTCTCTCTCTCTCTCTCTCTCTCTCTCTCTCTCTCTCTCTCTCTCTCTCTCTCTCTCTCTCTCTCTCTCTCTCTCTCCCTGTAATAATAGTTGATATTACGTAAACTCATTATGTTCGTTTCCACGTTACAATAAAGATAACGCCGCGATCGCTTCTTGAACGCCCGATCCTGTAATTACGTATATTTCCTCGCGTTCAAAAATCTGAAACGAACGTTTCGCGATCGATGGAACGATTTAGCGTCGGTTATTCGTTCACGCCTCGTTCCGTTCAAACGACGGTAAATCGGGAAATTTGTATAGATCCGTTCGTGGGTCATAATTGCTGAGCTCCGAATGCATCCGCAATTACGCCGCCAGTCCCGTGACGGAAGTTAAGAAGCGGTTCCGGAAATGAGAGCTCCGACGTCTGTGCTAAACTCAGTTTCCCCCGACCTTCCTGGGATGTGGGTTAGCGCGTTCTAGCCTACGACAAATTTTTGTACAGGTGAAGAAAATTTACTTCAACGATGCTTTACTTCCACGAGAAATTGTCTAAGAAAAGTTGTCATACGATCGAGTTTATCTAGGGCTTATCAACACTTTTACAAAGATTTCTGTAACAGAGCTTTGTCTAAGAAAGCTTTGTTTAGTAGAGCTTTTTGTATGAAAGCTTCCTGTACCAAAGCCTTGCATAAGCAAGCTTTCAGTAACAGATTTCTGTAACAGAGCTTTGTCTAAGAAAGCTTTGTTTAGTAAAGCTTTTTGTAAGAAAGCTTTTTGTAAGAAAGCTTCCTGTACCAAAGCCTTGTCTAAGAAAGCTTTCAGTAACAACGCTCTATTTAAGAAAGCTTTGTGCAACAATGTTTTATCTAAGAAAGCTTTGTGCAACGATGCTTTGTCTATGAAAGCTTTCTGTAATAAAGCTGTGTTTATTAAAGCTTTCCGTACCAATGCTTTATCTAAGGAAGCTTTGTGCAACGATGCTTTGTCTATGAAAGCTTTCTGTAATAAAGCTGTGTTTAGTAAAGCTTTCTGTACCAATGCTTTATCTAAGGAAGCTTTGTGCAACAATGCTTTGTCTATGAAAGCTTTCTGTAATAAAGCTGTGTTTAGTAAAGCTTTCTGTACCAATGCTTTATCTAAGAAAGCTTTGTGTAGCAATGCTTTGGCTATGAAAGCTTTCTGTAATAAAGCTGTGTTTATTAAAGCTCTCTGTACCAATGCTTTATCTAAGGAAGCTTTGTGCAACAATGCTTTGTCTACGAAAGCTTTCTGTAATAAAGCTGTGTTTTGTTAAGCCTTTCTGTAACAATGTTTCATCTAAGAAAGCTTCGGTAACAAATCTGAGTTTATTAAAGCTTCCTGTAACAAAGCTTTGTCTAAGAAAACCCTTAATTTCCATTGGGCCGGAGCTACGTCACGCTATTCCGGTTTATTCACCCGTTTCAGGGTTTCACAGCGTAAAAGAGAAATCCTTCGTTTATTAACATTCACTTCTGTGGTTTATTTTCCCGAGTATGCGAAAAACTCGACCACGGAACCATCGTGCACCGGTGCACGTACCTTTCTCCGAATGCAATACGAATGCAATTCCATGCCGCGGACGGGATGGAATTGTTTCTAAGTGGGTAAAATCCGCGTCGACTGTGGTCTGAATAATTTCCCCTCAACGGAAACAGAGAAAGAGAGGCGAGGCCCGCTGCTAAACGAGTATTTATATTCTAAACCGCAATGAAACTTGATCTCCTCGAAAGGAGCAGTCGGTAAAAAGTATTTCTCGCATCAACTCCGCCTTAACAGCCTTCATTGGCTCCTTTTTTTCATGCATCGTTTGATTATACATCCAAACTCGAGTTTCAGTTACAAGTAAAAATTTCATTGAATAAATTAAATTAAAAAATGAACGTACAGCGAGTATTCTACTTTGATTAGGTATGTTTCAAACGTATACTTTATCGACATCCAAGCGCCGCCCGACAAGAAAGTCAACGACTCTGACAACAAATGAGTGGCACTGTTACGTGAGCAAGAAACCCCGCGATTCTGCGTTAAATAGAAGGAGAGAAGTGCCACTTCGTTTTAGCAGTTGACATGGCAATGTTACTTCACGGTAACGGTTCGGTAATAACGATTATATAAACTTGATTCGCGCCATAAGCACCGTACACATAATACTAACAGTATCTTTACGACACTTCTATTAGAAAATGGAAAAACGTATCTAAACGAGAATCATTACCCTCTCTGTAACAAAGCTTTGTTTAAGAAAGTTTCCTCTAACAAAAATTCGTTTAATAAAGCTTCCTGCACAATGCTTTGTTTAAGAAAGATTCCAGTATCAAAGCTTTACTCAATAAAGCTTCCAGTATCAAAGCTT
>NW_026534326.1:661090-729773 GCF_026225885.1 Hylaeus anthracinus | reverse complement strand
TTTAATAAAGCTTCCGGTATCAAAGCTTAGTCTAAGATAGCTTTGTTCAATAAAGCTTTTTCTAAGAAAGCTTCGTTCAATAAAGCTTCCAGTATCGAAGCCTTGTTTAATAAAGCTTCCTGTATCAAAACTTTGCTCACTAAAGCTTTGTTTAATAAAGCTTCGTGCGATAAAGCTTTTTCTAAGAAAGCTTCATGTACCAAAGCTTTATCTAATAACAAAGAGTAATTAACGTTGGTAATGAGATATTAAAAATTCGCGCGAGACCGTACGTTTGCACGCAAGAGACAAGAACAGAGGATACCGCGGTTTTCTTTCTCTTTTTAGCTGCGGTACGACTTCCCTAATCTGTCTATAATATCTCCATGTTCTAAATACAATGTTTTCGAAAGGAACACCATTAGAGTCCCTTATCACGAGCGCTGTCTCTCAAGGAAATATATGTATACGTACATAGGAAGTGCAAGTAACGTAAAAAAAAAAAAAGAATCGAGGTAAGAGAATATCATGGTTCGATGGTCATAGCGAGCAGGCAACTGGGCAAGCGAACCAGTATCGCCACGCTTGTTGAATTTTCCACGAGGAAATTATAGAAATTTCTTCGCATTCGTTGCCAGATACCACGGAATTATCAGGGTTCACGATTTTTAACGTAAACGTATGTGGAACAACCGGACGCCAACGTTTTTCGTGTTTCTTTTCCGTTGCGACTGCCCATCTGCAAAAGTTATCAATTTTTCAGCCAGCACTTATTATCAAAAACGAGGAAAGCGAGTAAAATATTTCAAGGTACAAAGTCATTCCCATTCGCAAGAACGTCCAGAACGAAGAGCACACTGTGTATATTAGTCTCGTGTAGTACATGGTTCAAGGTCGGCCAGTATACGCTGAAGACGATACTCAATGCAAGCGCACGTAGGTACTATCATGGCTATGGTGTTCGAAGATGCGAGGAAATCCGAACAACCCATGGGTCACCATAAAATGAAATTACGCGTTTGTTCGAGGAACTTCGTGAACGAACTTCGCCAATTATTTTCTTGCGTTCATTTCCATATGCGCCCTGCAAACTATATTTTTTAGTCATCAAAAAGCAACCTGTATTTTCCGAATGTCCGAAAAGACATAACCTAACAAAATGACCGGGTACAAATGAAATCCCTAATTTTATTAATAGTAAGACCTAACTTACCGTCAGAGTTCGACTAGCACGACCTGAAATTTCGAAAATTGAATAATCCTCCTTGTTTTATTTATATCAAAAGACCTACCACCGCAACTTGAAAATCGCGACTGACTGAAACGGAAAAATACATTTTTACCCTCGTGGAAATCCCAAAAGTCACGTGACCAAAATTCGCGGTAGATTCAAACTACAGCTAGTTACATGTAAACGATCATTCCGTTGCGTTTCCACTGGCCACGCGTAATACGCATGAGGATCCACCCTAAGCTTCATTAACGCAAACAGAATAAATAAAATTAAATACCAACCGTTCGTTAACTTTACACCAAGCACTCTAATTAACAACTCCACGCATTCCGCTGACGCTAAGCATCCCGATACCGTTCAGATTTTATTCACGACGCGAACCGAATCAACCAAACGAACGAATAAAACTTGCGATCGACCTACACCGACTCTCCAGGTTTTCTCAATTCCTCTCAAACATCGTAAGATATTGGCTCGACTGCCGAAACCGAAACGTACAAAATATCCGTGTATTACTCACTCATATTTGTGGATGTTCGCGTTCACAGCCAATTTCGGCCCATGACGTTCAGGGTTCAGGCCCAGCTCCGATGGTAATCACGCAAGAGTCACGGGAGACACGAAAAACAGCCTGTTTATTTCCACGAAACGACTTTGGTTCCGTTTATGGGCGAGATGGAATGCAGTCGAATCGGCCGATGCCACCTGTTGTACCCGCGGAGGGAAACAATAAAGACGAGAGACGAGGCCCGTGCCCCGTGGCCGCGCGAGCCCGAGAGAAAAAAATGGTCTCAGCGAAGTTGAATGCACGAGTAATTTTCAGGAATCGACGTAAACGTGATCCACGGGTAACGACACCTTTGAAACTGACCACGGAACCGTTAACTTAGGCACGGTGGCATCGGCATCACGGCCCTCGACTAGACTGGAAGAATTCGCCGCTGTTTGACCCCCACTAGAATCTCGCACCGCGGCCGGAGGTAGGGCAGGATCGTAAGATAGTTCGAAAACAAGTCCTCCGTAGCTCCTTTGACCGTGAACTGCCGAACCACTGTCCCGATTTTCGGTCAGAATGCTCAAATCGTGCACCGTGCTTTCCGCATACGGGGTGTTGCGAACGAAAACGACTTCGATCTCGCGCGACGTCCAGCGCTACGTCTCCGATTATTTCATTTTTTTTTTTTTCTCCTGTAATACGACACGAAAAATTTTGAAATAAATCACGGACGTCCAGGACGGGGCGATGTACGCCGTGGAATTTTTTCAGATTTTCTCGTTGAAAATCCACATTTGGAAAAATAAAAAGCCTGAAGAAATATTATAAAAATGTGGCCAGTTTTTAAAGATTCCCCAGCTCCCTTGGTAACACACATTGTAAGTTGAAACTTTTTTTCCTTCAAGATTTCACGGAACCCTATAAAAAACATATAGAAAGTTTTCCTCTAGAGCGAAAACCCAATTTTTTAAAAACAGGGTAATGATTTTTACAAGAATTCTCAAGGGTTCCCCTATCGATTTTGATCATGATCTGGAATTGTCTACAAAAAATAATTTTTCAATTCCTCGTCCAAAATGAAGCATTTTTTCTTAAATAACATGTATCCCGAATTTTTGTTGTTGATGAAAAAAAAATTCCTAAAGTAAAGAAAATTTGTTTTGAAAAAAAGTGAACTTTTGAAAAAAATGTTTTAAACAAAAGTTCTACATCTCGACGAGATATGAAATTGTTGTGAAATATATTTTGTCGAAAAACGAATATTTTTCGAGATATTTTAATATTTATTTTTGTCGACTTATCGTTGCATTTTTATTGAATTTTTCTCTCGTAAACGATCAAAGTTACACCCACATGTTATTTAACAAAAAATGCTTGGTTTTCACCGAGGAATTGAAAAATAATTTTTATAAACAATTTTAGATCTCGACCAAAATCGTCGGGCATCCTAGACCTAACCTCATTCACCCATTTAAAAAAAATTAGTTTTTCACTTTATAGAAAAACTTTCTGTATGTTTTTGTAGGGTTCCATGAAATCTTCAAGGAAAAAAAGTTTTAATCTAAAGTATTCATTACTAAGAGAGCCATGGATTTTTGAAAATTAGGTAAATTTTTACAAATCATATAGCTTAAATTTATTTTACAATAATAAATTATTGCACAAAATTACAGGTTTATCTGTTTTGCTTTTTCTAGGGTCACACCAGGTTTTCCAGATTCTGTGCGAACTTGTATACTACACCAAAAGCTTCAGGTAAAATTCTACAACTCTGCAAAATGTATGTACGGTATACCTATCTCTTGCCTTTTCATTTATTTATTATTCGTTCTGCTATTAGATGATGAACTGCTGCATTGAAAAGAAGAAAGCCAGGGAAGAATCTGCCCATAGGTCTCAGAGTTTGGATATTGACGATTTCGAGACAGGTGTGTTAGTACAAGATAACTCTCACGCAACAAGATTTTCACTTTGCTTTAGTTTCAACAGAATCGGAAGAAGAGGAGTTCTTTGAATGCACAGAGGAGCAAACAAACGAGGACAACTCTACAACAAAGACACAACCAAAAGCGAAATATCTGTTGTGGAATAAACCAACAGGAA
This sequence comes from Hylaeus anthracinus, assembly GCF_026225885.1. Classification (NCBI taxonomy): domain Eukaryota; kingdom Metazoa; phylum Arthropoda; class Insecta; order Hymenoptera; family Colletidae; genus Hylaeus; species Hylaeus anthracinus. Next base: position 725,961 of record NW_026534326.1, on the reverse strand, counting down.
GATTGGCTAGACATCCTTCACTCAAGTATAAATCTACTTTTTCTCTCAGTGAAATTTACTGACCTAATACTTTTTTAACAATTATGAATTTTGTTTAGACTGATCAAAACTGGGGATCCTCTTTATTTACCAGTTACGCAAGATCCTGTGCCAAAAACAGAGGATCAACTCGAGGAGGATGCTCAAGTAATGATGCAACTTGGAACTGACAAATATGCTTCGGAAATGAGAGCTAGGCTGATGAGCGCTTCGTTATTGTCTGACATGGAATCGTTCAAGGTAACACAAACTATCTTTTAATAAGAGCTAATGTTTTTACATTTTTTATTAATATTTTTAAACATAGGCAGCAAATCCTGCGGCTGTTTTAGAAGATTTCATTCGATGGTATTCTCCCAGAGATTGGATAGAAGAAGATGGAACAAACGAGTGGGATCAGCCTAAAGGTCCCCTTCCTAATTTTCTTATTCTTTAAATCGCACATAAATCTATGCATTTATATAACGAAGCTATTCGATACAGGACATCTATCCGCGAGAATGCTAATTCCTAATAATCCTTGGTCTACAACTTGGAGTTCAGCACAGCAAGTTCCCGCGCATCGACAAAAAAGATTGTTCGACGACACAAGGGAGGCAGAGAAAGCCTTGCATTACTTAAGTTCCAAGCGCATCGGGCAAGTTGCTCAGCTTCTCTTGCCAGCTTTAACCCATGCATCGCTTTATACCTTGAGTCAACAAAAACAAGATGCTCTGCCAAATCTACCGGACGTTGCGCAAAGCATACAGAATAAATTGCAGTATGCTACGAAACCCCTTCATCAAAAAATACATATATACGAGGTATCTCTAATTTATAAGCTCCTAAACGTAGAATTCTACTAGATTACAAATTTCATAGCTAAGGAAACATTTCGCTAGGAAATCGCTCGAGATATAGAAGGCGTGGAAGCTCTAGTCGCCCAAGTGAACTCCATGCATCACAAATTGGGAGGCAACGATGATTCCAAAGAGTTTACTTCGTTCCTAATTCAATTAATGCGAGGAAAGGAAGTAGAAGTGCCAGGCGGTTGTAGGGGAAACATTGGTTCCCGAATAACGGCAATGTTCAGAGACGCGCAAAAAGTAAGAAATTTTACTTATTCAAATCCAAATATTTGTTCAATTAATATTTAATTATTTTCCAGGCTGCCTTTGTAATGACTTCCGTTACTAGCAATTCTGACGTAGATGGTCTTGGAGATGGCAAATACAAAACATTTCCCGAACCCTCGTGCAAAGAGTTCATTTTGCGTACCATGACCCCGCGACCTTCGCCAACCTCCACACCTCAACCGCAAAGGCTGTACGCATGTCTTAAACGAGATTACATTCGTTTGGCTGGTTTCTTTTCAGAGGATACTGTATTTTTATAGATCGCATTTCAATTTTTCTTGTCAGAGTATATATCGATTTTATACCTTGGACATTAGTATCCTCTGAAAACTTACAACGCATTTACCAACAAAAGACTCCAGAAATACATACGAAACGTTTAAGTTTATGATAGATGTAATTAGACTGTGGATCTTTACACACATATCGTACACACAAGCTAAAATCTTTGCACACATATCGTATAAATGTAAATAGGAATTCATTTTACTCAGCAAATATTATAATATAAACTTTTACTTTCGATAATTTTTATATTATTGCATATTGTGTGTTCTTTTATATTTAAGTTTCTTATAAGTGTGAAAAAATCCGCAGTCTAAATGTAATGCACAATTGCTAACCTCAATTTCTAACCAGGCTTCTCATGCAGAAATGAGCTTGCTTGACGAATTTGTTGCATAAAAAAGGGAATTTCGCATCTTGTTTTGTTCATTTTGGAGCTCCTAGGAATACACCTGGAACATTTGTTAATTATTAACAATTATTAGACAAAATATGAATTTGTACACATTCCCTACTAACCTCAAAAAGCAGTCGTCTGTATGCGTCTGTACTAATAGCGCCACTAGCGAGAAAGAGGAAAGTACATATTCGCGGGAAATTTGAATATGGCCAACGAAGTTATGTTGGACAGTCCTCGGTTGAAACACGGCCTTAGATTGATGACAAATTTATTGAATAAATAAATTTTATAGAAAACGATTTATCAAAAATGTCATGATATATCTCCCATCACGACACATCCAACAGAAACATTCTTTTCTCCAGTTTCGGTGGCGTAAATAGGAAGTCACGCACAATATCGTCCAACTCTTCCAGGGCTAATTGAGCGTGCAAACGTAACACTGGATCCTCGCTATTGTTTCTTAAATGTTTAAGCCCACGATACAGCTCCACCAAATCTTTACCAAGGTTGGTTAAAGTGTCTTTTCCAAGCCCTCGAAGTAACAACGTGACAACCATAACCGCAGCTCGTCGACATTCGGGAACCTTGTCAGTTTTTATTATACAACTGACGCAATAGATTACCTAAAAGTGTTTGATCAAATTACATAGATGTCAATGGATATAATACGAATAAATAAAAGATTTAGATTCTATTTGAAAGAAATTTAATTATGTATTTATATAAAATGTTTCCAAGTACCTCGATGAGTATGTCTCCCAATCGGAAACCTAACACTTTACACAATTCACCTAAGCAGGAAAGGCTAGAAGCGCGTACCAACGAATCTGAATCTCGTGTGGCGCACAGAAATCCGTTTACTAAGATGTTTTTGTATGCAGATGCCATTTCACCTATTGTACAATACAAAGTAATTAAAGATCCTTTAAAAGATTAGGGAAATATCTTTACGTACCTAAAGATCGCGTTACTTTTACAAGTATTTCTCCCAGTTTGATCCTAGTTTCTGTTGTTATTTCTCCAGTTGCAACACGGTTTGCCATGTCGACATATTCTTGTACCAACGTTTCTATAACTACCTGCGGGTACGATGTGGCTAAAGTGCATAGTCCGTTAATTGCTGCCAAGTATATAAACGAGTCTTCGTTTTTTAAATTTTCCTGTAACATAAAATGTACAGTGCGAAAACCATACTATAAGATAAGCTTAAAGATCGATTTATTTTACTAACTTTAAACAATTGTAATATAATCGCTTTTCTGGCAGTGGCGCACGGATCCTTATTTTCGATCAGTTTGGTAAACGTTATTAGACCATGAGCACGTACAGGAAGCAATGGATCTGTAACGTCTTTAAGCGCGTTGTTAAACATGCTCGAAGTCTTATTATCCGCTGATAAATCTCGATAATGTTTTTGCTTCAATCGACCCTGAGTTTCGATGAGTTCGATTAGTTCTCGCATCAATAATAACAACTGCTTTGGAACGTTCGAAAGAGTGCAACTATCTTTCAAAAATATTGCAAAATCATTGAATTCTGCCCAATTCAAAGGTTTCCTTCTTACGCTTAAAATCATTTTTATCAACATCAAACTAACGTACAGAATCTCGCAGTCCCCTTCGTCCGACGAATTCTGTCCTTTCTTAACGTAATTATTATATAACGATTTTATAAAAGACAATATGGGCCTTGGATTTTCTATTTGCGCTTCTTGCACGACGGATACGTTAGCTAGATTCGATAATAATTTTACCGCAGCTAACTGTTTCCCAATCCTTTCCATCATATCGTCTTCGGTTTCTAGCAAATTTTCGCCTTCCTTTTCTAATTTCATAGAATTCGATAAGAACTTCAATAAATACGAGAATAACTCCGTTGATAGCACATTGGTCGCGGACGTTAAATCGAGCAGGCTGTCTGCAAACTCTTCGTAATTAAGAGTTGCGTCTATTCCGATAATTTCAACTCTGCCTGTTGGTCCAAATCTTGACGCCAAACGCTGGCCAAAATCTCCAGTCGAACTGTGTCCAAGCAATTCGGCGTAAACACTGTTTCTCGACGACTCTTCGTGCAAAAGTCTCAGTACAAGTTGCTTGATTTTAGACTTCAGCGGACAAGCACTTTGCCTGACGTTATTATACAAGCAAAATAATGGAACGGCTACTTTCATTAAAAGTTCGCACGGCAGCTGTTTAAATTTAGCTTCTACGGTTACGAAACAATTCATCAAAATTTCGATACACCTTTCTACTTCGTCTTCGTTCTTTATTATATCTTGTTTGTTTATTGGATTGACGAGTAACGAGTCGCATATGACCTCCATAATATTTTTAATACAAACATCGGGATTGTGCTCGTAAAGAGCGATAATGCAACAATTTGCTATTGTCGACGAGTACTTTACTTGTTTCGTTGTTAAAAGATTCAGTATCTGGAACAAATGTAAAATGGAATGCTTAGAAAAATGTATGAATGATTAACAGACAGATGTTTGCGAACTATACCTGTGGACATATAGCTTGATAATAATGATCAGGATCACTGCCATGAGTAGCAGCTATTAGTCTAGAAACAGTATCCAATTTGTTCCAGTGTTCGCCAAAATCCAAGACATCCTCGCAAACAGCAGTCGCGAGCGAAACAATCCCATTAGGTTGCATAAGTTGGTGTATTAAATATTTACGAGTTTCCCTTTGTAGCCATTTTGGTGCTCCTTTCATACCGAGAATTACCATAAATTCTTTCATACTCATAGACATCGGACAGCTGTTCAATAATTGCTGCATTAAACCAGTGAACAGGTCCTGGTCCTTTTTTAATTTATTGTACAAATCTGTCGTCATTTTAAATTCATTTTCGCTTGTATTTTCTGCTGATGTTGATTCTTCTAATGGCTTCATCAGTGGAGCATGACTTAATTGTAAAAGTGCAGCTAATAAGGGACCTATTTGAACGAGTACTGCAGAATGGAACATGATATCATTGCTCAATTCCATGAGAGAATGTACTGTGAATGTCAGTCTTTTGTACTTCTAAAATAAATAATATTTGAGTAAGAATTAGATATTTATTGACCCAATATATATTTTATAATTAACGAGGTTAGATTTTTGTACCTGTAGATCTGTTACATTTTCTTTGCATATCTCAGAAGCTCTAGGGCATAGTTTCACCATGTTGTTTCCCACTCCAGGTAACAGAGCAGGTATAATTCCTATTGCAGTTACCAATTCTATGGCGACTCTTAAAGTATGGAACTGCTTAATACTGAGTAAAGACTCTTCATTAGATACATTGGATGTTTTTATTGTTTGTAATACACGCACAACTGCTCGTAGATATTGATACCTAAAAGCACAAGGGAATTAATTGTAAAATTTTGTGTAGGATTCATATATCAGATGCGGATGATTATACATCACCTGATATCTGAACCATTTTCATAGTGAATATCATCTGTTATAAACTCTTTGTCATGTTCTGGTAAAGTGGGTAATATTTTTAGCAGGATGTGTTGCAGTCTGCCATCAAAGTTTTCAATTTCTTCTACAAAGAGGAATAGTATGTTAAATTGTGTACAGAGTAATTAGTGAATATATAGAAAGAGATTTATACCATTATTAGTTTTATCGACTGTTGTCAAAGAGAGTAATGTTTCGTTGTAGTCCATCTTATTATAACCAATTTCTCATACAAAAATAGAAAGTAATAACTAATGTAAAGACGAAATTGTTTTTAACCGTGCTATGTGCCTCACAGTTTTCCAGTGCGCATGATTAAAAAACTGGTTGCTATAATTCGAGCTTTATCACAGCTGTGACGCACACTGGCGCACGTCGTTGTGCGTCGTTGCTTGAGGTTGCTTGACAGTTCAAAGATGATGACTTCCTCGCAAACCAAGTTGGATTTAGGCGAGAAGGACACGGAGGACTCGGCGATTTTGGAAGTAAGCACAGTCGCGGTCGGGGGTATCGTCAAACAGGAAAGCCGCGATGGAGATTTCCTCTCCAATTGTAGCAACTCCGTCGATGGTTCAGTGGTAAGAGCATAACCTGAAACAACTTTTATAGTTGACCTTAATTACACCAAGAGTCCGAATTAACATGAATAACTGGCATCTCCAACAAGGATAATCCAATTTGCATGTAGCAGTAATACTACAGAAACTATATTAAAGATTACAGTGTAAACAAACACAGTCTATGAAACATTCCCATTCAAAATTTCTCTTCAATCCACACATTTATAAACACACATTATTCCATCTAAAAGAATTCTGAATTGCTATCGGTAAGTAGAGCTCCTAGTACGTGTACATGTATTCCATTCTTACAGTACTATAAGATAGGTAAAGTAATGGAAAGTATATGGAAGTATACAACATATGGTCTCTTAACATGTTTAGATTGCATCTCCTTCCATCGATAGTTTCTCTACTCTACCGGAGCAAGAGATATCAGACTTTCAAATAGATTCTCGAGATCTTCAAGTGAAAGTGGACAATCCTCAGAAACATCTGGAAACACTCGAGACTTACATTACCTTTCGTATAACAACAACGGTAAGTTTAATTCTACTATAATATAGACTTTCTTAACATTTTTTTTAACACTATATCTGTGTTATCTTAGTCCACAAGAGCAGAATTCGAGGAGGGAGAGTACATCGTTCGGAGACGTTACAATGATTTTATTTGGCTGCGACAGAAATTGGTGGATTCGTACCCGACGCATATCATACCAGTAATCCACTGTTCACTTGTTTACCTTTAGAATAATCTTATAGTCTGCGGGAAGAGTTGCATATCGATCTTATTATTACAGCCAATGCCTGGGAAACATACGCTACTCGCACAGTTGGATCGCTACTCTAAGGAATTCATTATAGCACGGATGAAGCTGTTACACGTATTCCTTAATAGAGTCGTTAATCATCCCATTCTAAGCTGCGACAAAAATCTGCAGATCTTTTTGACCGCTAAACCTGCGGTAAGCGTATCTTACGAAGCTTTATTCGATACACTTTCGGATATTATATTTCTCTTCTTTGTAGGAGTTTCTTATACATCGTAAAAATCGTGCAAATGTTCTTGTAAAAATGACCGATTCTTTACAAAACATAGCGAGCACATACACCATGAAACAACATCAATACGAGCTCGAGCAAATTCGAGATTATTGTACAGCCTTAAGCGAAAAATTAGGAACTATAGATAAGATAAATCATTGTATACACAAGGAGAGACAAGGTAAAAAGCAAATTATATTGCAAATTACAGCGAACTGTGGAAGTATTTATACTTCATAACGATTTTAATTTGTTGTTGATATTTTTTAAAAATAAATATTACACTCTACTTATTGATAGAAATATATCGATTAAACTTTGAATCGAAATAAACTTTAAAAAATTAATTATTACAACGGATAGTTTTATCGATAAGTATCCTGTAATATTTATTTTAAAGGAAACAGTTAATCGAAATATTTTTTATCCGAATTAGACTATTTGCTCGAGTTGCATCAACTGCATCCAATATTCACCTTGTGGGCAACTTCTGAGCCAGAACTGGCTCCTATTCTGCTGGCGATTGCAAAAGCGATAGAATGTAACGCAGTGGCTCACCAAAAGCTTTTAGAAAATGTTCCGAACGAAGAGCGAGAATACATTTCGTACATAGACGCGGTCAAGAGCGCGCTATCTCGGCGTGACTCGATGCAAATCAAATACGAATTGATCGTCGAAGATTTGGCAAAGAAAAGACTGGAAAAGGATCAAGTATGCACCATTGAATGCACTTAATGTTATAGTTTAAATCAGTGATTTTCACACTTTTTAAAAATTACGCTTTAACACGTTGAAGAAACTTAAAAAACCTATTCTAAAAATGAGATGTTAAAGAAAATAAATCTGGATAGGATTCCTGAATTTTAATAAGGCGACAACAACAAATACCATGACAAATTTTGGGTTACGGAATTTCCAATTATTCTTTGAGATCACTGGTTTAAAACGTGGCAATGAATTACAATGATTACTAACAACCAAAATTGTTCGAACAGTTAATGGGCGTTACAAGCGGTGCAACATCAGTGCAAAATTGGGGTGGATCGATTTGGAAAGCAGAGTCGCGCGATGAGAAGCTGGAAAGACTTGGACAGACGATACCACGATTGGCTAAGCAGGCAGAAGTGTTACAGGATCGCGTGGAATGCGCTAACGAGAATTTACGCAGCGATTTACAGAGATGGAACACGGAGAAACAAACGGATTTGAAAAATATGTTGATCTCGACGGCGGATCGACAAATACGTCATTACCAGCAATGCATGAATGCATGGGACGAGGTTCTCACCGATTTGAAATTGGATGGAATAGTGTCGGATGTTAGCGTGGGACCACCCATGAAGATACCTGTTTGAATTGGCACAACTCCCCCGTCTTGGGCTCACGTACACACAGTAAACACCTCGTGCATTTACAAAGGTAAACACGTAAACGTAAAACGTTTGCCATTGATAACGGAAATTTTATTGCATTTAAGAAACTGACCTTACCAGCTTCAACGTCACTGCTTCAGCAATTAAATAACTTTGTCTCTTAAGTCTTGAATGTTCTTTGTCGAAAGTTACGATCGGTACTTACATAAATTACAAGTTCGTTAGTTAGACGCACATGTTGCACATTCGTATAACGTATTCGCTTAGTTTTCAGATATAAAAAGTTCACGGTGAGATGGCTTTATAATACAATAAGATTGCGAAATGACATGAGAAATTAAATTAAAGTATTTAATCCTATAAGTATAACTAGGGCAAATTTTGGCATAGAATCGATAAAACTTTTTTCGCGTATTTTCCTTTAGATCGCCAGTTAAGTTTGGGGACCAAGTACTAAATGATTTTTACGATTTCTCGTTTCTCTTACTTTCAATCCACGTACAATACATTCATTGACAATCAGTTTTAGTTACCCATATCTGGTAGTTACCAAAGTTATCTATATACCATAGATAGTTAACGTAGCGTAATGCTAGAATATAATTTACAAATCAGAGCAAGCGCTTGCAATGTTCGTTGTATCGTGTACCCTTATCTATATCGTTAAGTTTTGGACAATCCACGCAGCAGCACTTAACAATCAACTTAAACAACCATATTCTCATGAAAAAAAAAAAGAAGCACATTATCTATACAACGTATTATATCGGCTGTTATTCATACTTGGGACTAATGAGTCTTGAGATGGTTATTATATATTGTATATACATACACGCACACGATATATATAGTACTTATGTGTGTGTGTATATGGGGTACGTTTCCAATACATCCATTACAATGTACACGTTATCGTAATAATAATGAAACTCTTAGATTTGTATCAATAAATAAATTATTGTTTGCAACATATCGTTGATTCGACGGTTACCTTATTCGATTTAAGTATAATGCGACATTGGCTTTATATATAATACCACCAAATTGTCCAAATCGTACAGTCTAGTTATGGATTCACCTGTAAAATATTTTATTTATTTTCGTCATTTATAAATGATATATTTTAAACCACTCACCTGCTATGCTCATCTCGTTATTCAAGAACCGTACAGTGTGCGCGTATGGTTGCTGTATCTTTTCCCTCAACTTTGGCGCTAAACGTCGAGTCGGATTCCACAGAGGACTCCGAAAATTCGGAACGTTCGTGCAGTTCGATTTCCAAGATTCTGGTTTTACCTCCTCCATCGGCAATACGTCCGTTATTCTATACTGGTTCGTGTCGATGTTCCACGTAAATTTGCAGCCCACTTTGTACTGTTTTCTTTCTTGAGAACTGCGCACATTTCGCATACGTTAACGCTCAAAGTACAACAAACACCTTCAAACGTAAACCGATACTAACCACTGAGTTTGACTACCAATTTCGCTAGCCTGGATTTTCATGATCAACAAACAAATAATATCCCCGCTCAACGCGCATACGTCTATTATCTCGATGTCGTAATCGCTGCAATGCCAGTATCTCTTTTTAAATCTCGTACAGATCCAGTCAGCGATGTGGTGACAGAACGTTTCGATGTCGAAACTTAATTGGTTTATCGACACGCTAGGTACTATCTGAAAATATATTCAATTCTCAATTAAAATCTATTCAACTCCTCTATACAATTCCAATTTGATTTAAAATGCCCACCAATTTCTCAGCCTTGCTGTTGCTGATCATTTGCATTTGAACGTATCCAGATCCATGAACGAGCATAGGAAGCACGCACTGATAACTCACGTATCCTCCAGTCTCTTCATCTGCGAAATATCGTGTACAGATTTTCTTAATCGCTGCTAGAAACATGACTTAGGTACGCTCTATCGACTAAACGTACCTTCGACATCCGTGATCACAGATATAATTTCGTCATCAAGTTCAACGTAGCTCCTCTTGAAGTGTTTAGTGCATTTTATGACAGGATATTGTAAATCTATTTTTGGAACCAGTGGCGAACCATTCAGAGAATGTTTGCCCGTACGATCTCTGTTTATACCTCCGTTAGGTAGTTGATTCTGATTCAGCGGACGTAGAACATTCTTCTCAGCTGAAAATAGTTGTACAGTTACATCAAGTGTTGTTCCATCCCTTACAGGGATTGGTAAGGGTGTAGCGAAACTTATTTTAATGATCATTGAAATGACCACCCTAATAACCATTTACCTGAATCGGTGATTAAGTCGTTCGACACCCCGATGTCTTGGCTAACGCCAAAATAATCCGTTTCGCTTTCGTCGGAGTCCACCCAGTGCTTCCTACCGTTTGGCATTACAGGCGACATCGGGGACGAGGGTATCTGGTGTATCGAGCAGCCACGATCCTTGAATTGATCCCGTATATGCTTGAAAGGGATTATGTTCTCGGCGTCCTCCGTTTCGTCGCGGAACTCGTACTTCTTGTCGGCGAGTCTGCGTTTCCTGAACGAGCTGAGCTTCTCGCAGGTCTCCTGCGCCTCGTCCGTGAACTCGTACGCTTTCTCCGCCTCGAGGGTGAGCTTGTGCGTGGCTCTCGTTCTCGATTGCGCGGGGTTTACGATGGGCGGGGGAGAGTGGAGATTGGACCGTTTTCGAGAGCTGGGATGCCAGAAGGATCGCTTGACGGGAGGGGACATCAAACGCGAGGAAGAAGGGCCCATGGAGACGGAGTGAAGAGGGAAATTAACGGAAGTTACGTTGTTATCCTTAGAAGCACCTGGTTGCGGAGAGTAGGGACGCTGACTGCGTATGCTTTTATGACTAGATTCGGAATTTCGGGTCTTGAGGATGTCTGAGGGCGGGGTGAGGATCGGCGAGGACCACGGGGTCGTCTTGAGATCAGAAGGAAGCCTTTGAGGCGTAGACCGCGGCGAACACGACGGGTGCTTCACTAGAGTAATTAAATCGCTACCAATGTTAAGTTCCTGGGACATGTCCTCGCAGAAGTCCTGCAGGATCTTGTCCCTAACGGATATCGCTTGCTGGTCGATTCTAGATCCCGTACTCGCGTTACAGCATTTATATTCTAAGGTATCCGAATATTCACACAGCTTAACAGTTACAGCATCGGCAGACTTATTTATATCACAGACACAATCGCTTTGACTACTACTTGAGGTATTCGATGGATCACGAGCTAACTTATCGTCTACTTTAATTGTTTCTTCTAAAAAGTCATGTTCCGCACTCGGGGACTGCTCGACCGCGCACTCGGACGTACCTACTTTCTCGTCTGAGCTTTCGTAACGTTCCACCTTCGCGTAATGCGCGTCCTCCACGTCACTCATGTCCAATGGCACCGTGTCAGGTATCACAGTGTCCTGCTTATCACAAGTCTTCTGGTTTTTGGACTTCGGAATGTCCAAGTCCACCTTCAGTACGTGTAAAAAGTTCCCCGCGTTAACCACCACGTGATTCCAATAGTTCAAACAGACCGCAGCTCGGAACCTCGGGTACGGGGAAGTTACTTCGTAGGTAGTGTGAACGGTGAGTCCGTGTTGGAGACAATCGTGTCGCAGACAACCGTCCCAATTTGCTAGCAACTCTGTGAAACATGAAACTCTCATGAAACATTAATTAATATTCGTTCGGTACGAATGCATGTTGTATCGTAATACGTTGTTACCTTCGAAATCCTCTTGAAAGGATTCTGCAACTTTCAAACAATCTTTGCAGTTCTCGAGAGACGGTATCGTGGTTATCGTTAAGTATGCTCTGTCCGTTGGTTGGAGATGCAGCCAATTCGTACTAAAAATTCATCGTAATCAATTACGGATAATACAATACAACGAATATATTCAACCAACGAAACACTAACCATAGGCCGTGTATCACTAGTTTGTTCCGCTCCATCGGCCATTGCGATATAACGATACTAAGTTCCCTGTGGATTGTGTGATTACCAAAAAGCGTAACCTGCGCGACTTTCCGCGCGATATAGTTCGGAGTGAAAGCCCACCAGTGTAACAAATATTTATACGTAGAAGTATTGCGGCACACATCCATCGTGTACGTGTACGTAAGTAAAAACTGACCACACTGCGTCAATCCCATCACGACATGTCTTAAATAACAACGGTTATTATTATTATAGAATATATGTGACAAGGATGCAATTGCTTTTTTTAACATTGCTTCGGTGTCATACAAGTATGTAAATGTTGAAACGTACCCTGCTTCTAACGCAGACTTTGGGATTACATGCAGAAGCAGTAAATGTCTCCGTGGAGGTACAGTAGTAAACAGTCTTTCCTCTGTTGCATTATTGTGCGCCGATAGACAGCCTCTGATCTACAAAAAGAAATTGATTCACAATGCCAAGGGTGTATTTTACAGAATAAAACAGAGCGATAAAACTGGCTAGAGAAATTAATACTCAGAAAAAAGTTATATTAGCTACAAGATTGCTCGACACCTGTAAATTTACGATACGCTTAATTTACAGGTGTACTTAATTTAATTTTAATTCACAATTGTTTATGTTTTTCTCTCAAGTGTCTACAGATCATGCAATAATTACAATAACGAAATTAAAAGAAACTAGCATGGGCAAGAACAAAAGCACATTTTTTCTTGCAACCATTGAAAGTTTACCACAGTGTGAACGCGACAAGTGTACTAGACCATCGAGAAACAATAAAACATTCTTTTCCTCGAAGATATCCTAGTACAACTTTGTTTGTTATTCGCAACGGGGACGTATTTTGACAGATCTAGTATGGGGTCTGTCTGTCAGTTTCGTTATCACTATGCAGGTTGAAGGTTAAGCAGTTCCTACCTCTCTTAAAAATAGCTTCTGTAAGAAATGTCTTTTGCTACGACGGTGAGACAGACACGGCTTCTGGCCTATCATAACGTACTCCGACGCCGACCGTTCAGAGGTAATATCAGAATACCATTCATTGCAACAATCTGAGGTAGTGTCGGAAAACGATGCGTCCGCCATTTTTAAATAACCCTACTGGGAGATACGCGTGAGCCCAACAGCGTCGAGAGCACGACAAGTGTCGAGAACAACGCGATTCGCCACGATTCGGCCAAGTATACCGCATAGGCGGACCGTTCGAATTGTTTTCGACGCTCTCCTCGCGAGAAATATGCGACTACAATGTCAATTTGACATTGTGATCGTTCGATGGTTCGAAACAATAATCGGAGAAAGTCGGCGAATATTTTAGATCGGCTTTGACGACTTTCTCGATTAGAATATTATTAAAATGCGTATCTGTTAATAGCAAATCTGATGACTTATCGGATTAACCTCATAGAATAATACAAATTGCTATTATTTATTTATTTCTATTCGAGACAATTACCGGTATGATGACCAGTGGCGCCATCCGTGGCGAAATGTCGTAGTGAAATTAGTTCTCGCTGCTGCTACTAGATGACGCCATTAGCTAAGGGATATAAATTCTGTCTAAATTAAATAACTATTCATGCAAATAATGAATTTTGATATATTATGTAATATATGGAAGCGTTATGAAGCACAGGATCCTACTAATTATCTAATAAAAAATAAGTTTTTAAAAAGGTATTTGTAGCGTCATCTAGCGGTGAAAGTGAGAACTATATTTACTACAAACTTTGGGCGTTTGCTGCTAGATGGCGCCACCGACACATGATAATTAATAATTTTTTTTTGCAATTAATCCATAATTAATATGATTTCTTGCTTTATAACACTCTAATGTAATAGTTAATATTCCAAATTTATCATTTCTCTGAATAGTTATTTAATTATTATCGTTACTTTATCAAAGTTTCTAGGTTATATCTGATGTCGTTATTACGACAAGTGTCGCAAAACACTACGTCAATAAAAAATACAATATTTTTTAAACCGTAGGGGCTAAAGAACTTTGATGTTACTTTTCCGTAGCAGCAAGCAGGGATGCACAATTATTAAAATGAACGAAATATGGATAATTTCATGTAGCGCAACAATGTAGCTAGTCACAGCGTAAATAAGTATTTTTTCGTACGTAAACCTTTCATCCTCTGATTTTTAATACTCGTTACTGATTTGGAATAATATTTCAGACGTATACTAAAGGTAATGCAGGAATTAAATGAATTTATATAACTGGTAAAAGATGGATATCACACTAGATGATAGATTAAATGTGCTGCAACAGATAAGCCAAAGAAAGCTCATTGAAATATTGGACACGATCCCTGGGACAAAAGACCTGGTGATCGAGCAGAAACTTATGAAAATCCTGGATAGTTTTGTAGGAGTTTCTGTACTCAAGTAATAGTTTCATTAAATACTCTGATTACTAGGTCATTCAAATAAAAGGACTGATTTTTATGAAACTATAACTTATCAATAAATTAATTACAAGCTACAACCTTAGAACTTTAAGAAGGCTTTAAGCTTTTGTTCATATTTGAATCATCTGGTATATCATTTTAAAATACACAGAGTAATAATGTCTTTGGTTTAGACGCTATGGAATCGATAAAATATATAAAATGGAACAAGGTCTGAAACTTTCAAACTCTCAACGCATATTTCTAGTCTCCAGTGATTTGATTTCTTGTAAAAGGGTATTAGATCAGATACAATCAGAAATCTCTCCAAATATCAGACCTCGTGTACAAGCATGCCACCATATTCTAGTTGCTCCATTTGTACCGACAGTTTTGAACACAATTATAGAGGAAGAGGGTAATTATTTACGTTATTAAAAACTGATAATCGTTATTAGGTCTGCGTTAAGGTAAGAATGTTGATGTTTGTTTAGGCTTGTCCGGATTAGTCACCGTACGAACGTTATCATGGGAATTTATACGATTAGACGGGAACGTCTTATCTTTAGAAAATCCTATGTTTACCGATCTTTATTATCACAAAGATACTACTCTATTGCCAGCATTGGCGCGTGGCTTATGGTCGTTGCAGCTTATACTCGGCTCGCCCAAGCTTTTAATTTCGTTTGGCAAACACAGTCAACAAATAATAAAAATTATGGAATCCATGAACCAATGTTTAGGCTCGTCTAATATCGAAAATGAGATAGGAGCTTTAATTTTGATGGACAGGAATTGCGATTTAGCCACTCCTCTCTTAACTCCCGTAACGTACTCAGGGCTACTGCACGAAGTTGTAGAGATAAATGTGGGTACTGGCGTTTTGGGCAAATCACAAACCAAGTTAGAACCAGAGAAAGATCAGATTTACGGAGAAGTAAGAGACACACCGTGCAGCGATGTATTTCCTATTTTACACGGGAAGGCTAAGTCTCTAAAATGTATATTTTTACATTTGTATACGTTCCTTTCATAGATTCGATTTCTATGCAAATTGGTAATATGTACTGTGTATTAGCTGAACAGGATGCTATACAGACGATGAAGTTGTCCGAAATGGAACGATACGTGGCGACGAGATTGCAGAAAACCAGAGATACGACGCGTCAACTGGCCTTTCATATTTCTGCTTGTCAACTCATCGCTGATACGCTAGGTTCCGATTTTCAGACTTTGCAGAAAATAGAAAAGTTTATACTTGAATGCAAGGAGAGAAAAGAATGCTTGGCTCATATAGAAAGACACATAGGTACGTAAACATTATTATTACGTAATATCGCGGTATTATTTAAAAAAAAAAAAAATAATATTTCCAGACGATCAACCGTTGAGAGCTCTACGTTTACTATGTCTGTTGTCCATCGCGAGCGACGGAATCACGCAAAACGAGCTACACTCTATCCAGAGGCTACACCTTCACGCGCACGGTTACAAACACATACCGTTGATGTACAAATTGCAAAGTATAGGTCTGTTAAAGTGTAGAACGGAAAATATTTTGCATAAATTACCAAACTGGACCAGCGAATGGAACAACAATGCTCAAAAGCTGAAACTTTTGCCTAGCTATACCAAACAAACGGACCAGAAAGGACACGCGTGTCCAAGTTACGTATTCAACAATGCTTACGTTCCTGTGATCGTCAGTATCGTTCTAACGAGAGTTCATTATTTCGCTCTTATTCGTAATTAACGCGCAGTTTACATCTCTACAGGCTCAATTATTAAACATCGTTATAAGTCAAGAGAAGGACCCTAGGAGTCTCGAAGAACTGGGAAATTTATCGAACTGCGTCGTGAATGGTCAACGCGGTTCGCTACTGCCGAAGATGGTGGTGATATGTATCGTAGGAGGTATCACCAATGCCGAAATAGCTGCTTGCAGATTTATAGAAAAGTCGACCGGGATTCGACTTGTTCTCGCGTCCGACAGCATAACCACTGGAAACAAAATACTCGAAACAGTTCAAGAGATATAATATCTAAAGACTGCCACGAAAATAAAACACCATTAATAATTAGACTGTGGATGTTTATGCAAAATAAATCTTTGAACCAAAATAGGAATTTATTTTACTCTGCGAATATTATACTGTATCCATTTTATAAATTTTTTATTAATACATAAAAATCCGCAGTCTAATCGACATCGTTTATTCTCGTACTGTAGAATTCGAATGTTTTATATGTAAATAGTAAAAATGAAAGATATGGAAGTATGGATAATTTCAATGGTACAGTGAAACTATACACGTTACTTTGTATACTGTTATTTCCAACATTATTTACATGAGTGCGTACACGATACAATGATCCAGTTTGTCAAACACCCAAGTAAATAATGTCCGATATTATCTGATTCAATAATTTCGATTTTCCTCTCGGTTACGGTCGCGATCGCGATCGCGATCGCGTCTTTGACGGCCCCAATCTTGTCCCTGTCTGTTGTAATTTTGCCGGTCGCGGAAGTTTCCTTGGTTTCCTCTCGAGAAGAAGTTTCCTGCAACAAAAGGGGCATTAAATAGAAAGCCTCGAAAGCGAGAAGACCTCTCCCAAGGTATTTCTTTCGATTACCTGGCTTCATTTCAAAGATGCGTTCGTTAGAGTCAACGAAATTGTTCACTTTATCCGTAAGCTGTAATGCCAGCGACTGGAGACGGCTTGGCTCGCTGCGATGCATCACGACGGTTTCCGTTGGGTCGTCCAAGGACGCCATCAGCTCCTCGTTGATGATCATTTTGCTGATGATAGAGTGGACGATGGGTCGCTTCAGTTGAAACATCTCCGCTAGCTTGGGCATAGAGATCGAATCGTAGACGTGCGAGTACGTGAACAGATACGTCCTCAGCGCTTCCTCCTTGATCAATCTCGTGAGCATGTCGCGTACTTTGTCCGCTTGGTAGAAGAGATCCCAAACTTTGGCGTTCATTTTCTCGTTGATGATGAAATTGTTGCACGCCGACCAGTTTCCATTGCGCATCGCCTTCGCCGCGGCTACGACGTGCTCTCTCATGGATTCTGGAGGGCCTACCAGAGACTGTCGTTCGCTCGACCTTAACTGTTGGTAGAAAGTCTTTGAGATCATTCTTCTTCTCGCGTCGAACTCGTGCGCAGCCATGTACGGGATTTCGATGAGCATAGCGGAAACCAAGTAGACGCATTCGAGGAGCTCCAAGTTGATGTGCATGTGGAAAGGCATCTGCCTCTGCTTCTCGATCTTCTCCTGCTCTTTGCTGCGCTCGTGTTGCCTCTGAGGAAGAAGACCCTGCGCTAGAAGCTCCTTCACCTTTCCTGTTACCATCAAATCAACCAAACAGTTGTGCGCGTCTTTGATGTTCGCGTGTCGGAACGCGCACAAGCCCAAGTGCGCGATCGTTCTGTTGTACAAAATTTGCGTGGCCGGGTCGGAGTGCTGAATAGTCTCCTGCAGATGGGACATTAGGATAAGGTCGCGCGCCTGGAACCAATTGTCGTGAAGAGCGTGGTGATAAATATGGGAGAGAATCGCGCGAGTTCTGAGCCTGTCCGTTCCATCGTGAGCGTAAACGTATTTACAAAGCTTCTCCATAACTTGAACGGACGTCACGACTTCGGGACCAATTTCTTTATCTTTTTGCTTGAGAACGTTCGGATCGAATTTGTAATACAGATGCTCGATTTTGCGTAGATACACGCGACAGAGTTCGGAAACGTTGCGTTGCCTTTCCAGATATACTTGGACTTTGTCTATTATTTCGGACACTTGCTTCTCGTCTTTCAATCTTTCGACGTATTCGTTGCTGTGTGGATCGCACTCCTTTAACAACTTGGTGAACTCCTCGTCTAATCGTTCCACCAACGTCAACACGCATCCGTGTATCTTGTACGGTGGATTCTCGAATTCCTCTCCTTCCTCGTTGATCACCTCCGAGATTATCATGTTCTTGGTCTCCAACAGCATGTCCAGCATCTCTGTTATACGTTCCAGAATCTTCGACCAATACTCGGGCTTCATCGCGTCTGAGACTTTAGGATTGTAATCGAAGATGGAGGAGACGATGGAGAACTTGATCTTCACCGCCACAGCTGGACCAAGATTGTGAGTGTCCGCTATGCATTGCAATTCGTGTAGCAGCTCGATCTGCTCGCGTCTGTCTGTACGCTTTTTGCCACGAGCCGCGATGATTTCGGAGAGCTTCTTCAGCACGGCAGCCACGTTAATTTCGGCGTCCTTCGCGAACATTTTAGGCTTCTCGGATGGAATAGCCACGCCGCCTTTAACAGTCTCCCATTCGCCTTCTCCGTCGTCTTCGTCCTTCTTCTTCTTTCGTTCCTTTTCTTTGCGCTCCTTTCGTTGTTCCTTCCGTTTCGCCTTATCCTCGTCTTCTTCTTTGTCAGCCGTCTTATTCTTGATGAATCGTTCTCGTATGTTTTGATATTGGCCCTCGTCCTCGCTGCTTGTACTTTCGCTATCCGAGGAGCTGCCCCAATCGGACTCGCTTTCGCTGCCATCTTCGCCATCCGTCACACCCTTCTTGAATTTAGATACATCCAATTCGCTCGCTTCGGAAGCAGATTTCTTGAAACCGCTTACTATACCGTCGTCCTCTTCCTCGGATTCTATCACTTCTTCTGCTAAAGTAAATACGAAGTATTACATTATTTTATTACGTAAAAATTTACACGCATTTATACGTCATGTGTCTTTACGTTTGTCTTCCTCTTCGTCGTCGTCTTGATCTGGATTTTCTCTGAACTTGGCTATATCTTCTTCGAAGTCTTTGTTATGTTTACGAAGTTTTTGCCGTAACGAAGTCAACGACTTTGAGTTGTTCTTCGACATGTTCTTACGTCCCTCGCGATCCTCCCACACTTCGTTGATAAAGTCCTCCATCTCTACCAAACATCGGACGTAGAAACGTGGCGTCTGGCCACTTTCTTCTTTTGTAATCACCGGCAATGCCTTTTGATAGGCACGCGTCAAATCCTCGAAACCTACGATCGTAAAGAAAATGGTGAATTCCGTTTTAATAATAAATTCCGTACTTGTAAGTGATGCTGATTATCATAAATACTTACTGGAAAGCATGCTACTCATATCTTTAATCTTCTTATAATTTCTTATTAGTTTGATCAAATTAGCGATTTCCTCGTATCTTTTCTCTTTTGTCGAGCGTACCACCCGCTTAGTTTCTTCTTCTTCATCGCTGAACTATAAAAAAAAAGTTAGATAAATAACCCTGGTTCGAGTAAAAATCTAGTTGGTAGGAAATTATATTTACTGTGAAGGCTGTAGCCGGTGCCCTCTGAATCTGCTCCTCCTCAGAAGCGCTATCAGACTCAGAGTCTGAACCAGTTGCAAAGAAACGACTCATATTGCTAACTTTACTGCAACATACAAGTCAAACACAGTTAATAGAGTTAATTAAGTACTTAAATGCGTTCTAAACCAAAATTGATTTCGTCAAAAGTTGACAAAATCACCTTTTGTTTACTAAAACACGATGCAGGAAAGCAATTATATACTCGTGTTGTCTTTAAACACATGGTGCAGTAACTTAACCTCTAAAGCTCAACAAAACGCTTATGAATAGATAGAATAGAAACTATCTTAAAAATATCAATTATATCTATTCTATGATAATTACCAACTATAAAATTATTCGTTTTCTTGTCCTTCAAAGGGCAGAATCACTGATAGGTTAGAATGACAACCAGCTGAACCAGCCGACATTAATGGCGGAAGCGCAAACTGGCACAGACCAATCAGAGAGTGACGTCACGCGTGTTTTTAAAACGAATAACTAAATTCGCTTTAATGATTTTCTTGATACGAATATCATTAAAATACATATCTGTTAATAGTAAATCGAATTATATTAATAATTGGATTTATTTGAGATATACGAAGTGGCGCCATCGGTGGGAAAACGTCCAAGCTTGTAGTGAAAATAGTTTCTACTGCAACCGCTAGATGGCACCACTAAGTAAATTATAGTTAAATTAAATAATTATTGATACAGATGATAAATTTGACATTTTTCATAACAGGAAGTAACAATAACAATTGAATTGTACAAAAAGAACATTTAGATTGTAAGCAGCGCCAATCAGTCGTAATACAATTGTTCAGCCATAGCTGTTGGTAAAGTAGAGCGGGAGATGTAAGATGGCGCTGCATCTTCGCATTTTGTGGCGCCATCTGGTAGCACCACTGAGAACTATTCGATGGTGCCATTTTCAAACCTCTTACTAGCGCACTCGACGTCAAATCGCCTAAGTTTGTAGATTCCAGCACGCGCTGATGGGTCTATTTACTTTTCTATCTTTCATGAGGATCTTGTCGAAAATTGCATATGGTTGCATGCATGTTTTGTTGTCGTGAGCAATATTATGTCCAGATGAGAAAACAGTGAATTCGCCTGTACGATAATATTTTAGCCGGGGTAGCAATGGGTAACCAAGTGACACGCGGGCATGCATCCACCAAGAAGACTGATTCCGTTGCGAATGCCGGCAATACAGCCAATGCAACTAGCCTTTCGAAAAGTTCCTCTGGAACAGAATTAGAAAACAATGCACACATGCAGTTCTTTCCGATCGAGAGCCTAGCGAAGGTATGAGGAAGTTGGCTTATAACTGCGTTACCGTATCACGTTCGTCGCGTATTCTAAAAGAGATGCATTTCCAAAGGGAACAGCTCGACGATCTTCATGAATGCTAGTCGTTTTCGCAAATCCTTTACATTTTCGAAGCTTGAAACGTCGTGTGCGCTTCATGAATGATTTACAGGTCATTCTTCAACGATCATCCATGAAATGTCATTATGTATCAACAAATGCTCCAATTTGTTTAACCTATAACCATGCTCCCGATTCAACACAATTTTCACAGATAACATTCACAACAAAATAGATCTGTGTAGAGCGCTGTTGGCTTCACTCAGATATTTCTGTAACTATGTCCCTGACATTGTATGCATTTTACAGACTCTGTCTCACTTGACTCACGACGAGGAACGTATAACCGGTATTACAAGATCTGTATTTCAACGGTACCTGTTCCCCAATTACCCGGAGTTAGGTGAACATTTGTTCAACTACCTGCATCACGTGGCCAACGTCAATACTTCCTATTTGAGTGCCAATGCCTTTAAGCAACAAGCTGAAAAGTTCCTCTCCGTGATGAACGATCAGATCATACTAGAAAATTATGTAAAAATGTATTCGAACATGAAGGGTGATGGAAGCGTCGGTCCGGATGGATTGAAGAATCTTCTGTACATTTCTTACAAAATTGCTATGGACAGTAGCGGAACCTCTTCGTGTATTTACGCGGAACAGATAATCAATGCAGTTATCATCTCGTGTGTCAGTAAATGTAACATTTATTACGATATTCCTATATTTATCAGTTTCCATACTATAAAATTTATATTACAGTTTCACGGCAAATATGCGTTATCTGTGAGCTTCGTGAGCAATTGGATTTCGCAGCACTGTCCACGTATAATACACGGTCCTCATCATTACATAGTACACGTATTGACGACTGCTTACCGGAACGGTAAAGTTTTGCTGTCCAAAGAGCAACCTCAACCGCACCTGCAGATACCAACGCCCATATTGGAGCAACCGGATATAGAATTTCCTCAAATTCTGCTCCCCGTGAGCTACGTATGGTTGTTGTCGAGTACGCTGCCAGAAAGTTACCTTCAGGTACATTTTAATTTAAAGTCTTTCTATATTTCGTTTCGTTGTATTGTTAAATAGCGGAAGAAACGTATGTTTAGGTGGTTGATTCGCCACAGGACGTTCCTCACGCTTTGATAGCCAAAAGGTTGGGCAGCGTGTGTCCTAGACATTGGGCGTTGTTGTATAATAGCTCGGAGCATGGAACAGGAGCCAACCGTTTTCTTCATCACGTTTTAGGGTACAGGGGTCCCACTCTGTTGTTCATAAGGGCTGTTAGTCCAGACAAGGACACGATTTCTCCTACGTATTGCATATGCTCGGCGGTAGAGTGGCGCGAGAGCCATTTGTATTGGGGCGATGAAGACTCGGTTGGCATCGAACTATTTCCATCGTACAGAGTTATAGAAAGGGGAGCCAAAGTACTCTATTTGAATACTAACATCCGCGGCTATCCCCACGGATTGCGGTTTGGGAGTAACACGCGTTCGCCATACATCAGTATAGACGAATCATTCCATTCGGTCAGTATCGCAGGCGCACCTTATCCAATCGCCAGTTTAGAAGTTTGGGGCTGCGGAGACACGAAGTTGAGGTAACGCGTGTATAGTTATGAGTATGATTTAAACAAATTTTAACGAAAACATTCACGGAAAAATGTTTTCAGGGAGCGTCAGCTGGAAATTAAAAAATGGCAGGTGAAGGAAGCGGAAAAGCAAAGGATCGTTAAATTGAGCGCCAGCGATTGGATAGATCATCCCGATCGTTACTTGCTCGAATTGGCGGGCAGGGCCTCTTACAACGAATCGAGTAATTAAGCGCGAGGTAGTACATACGATAGCACAAAGTTGATTCAGGATTTATAGTGGATTGTTTGTATATATGTATATATTATCAAACATACTATTATATCGATACGTACTTATGCCGTATATGTAAGATCCCAGATACTGTAATTTGTTCGGAACGTTTTATTTTAGAACGAGCAATTTTCATAAATTATTATTTATAATCCGTAAGAGTTACTTAAAACTTATCGTTAGATCGGAGTACTTACTTAAAAGACCTTGCGCAGTATATTTTAAAGCCGTACTTTTATGCTCAATAATGTTAGCTAATTTAAAGGATATATTGACACGTTCGAAACGAAGATGTGCTGTCTTATGCAAATTAACGATTGTACCTTTACAACAACAAATACAAAACCGATTGGTAATATCGAAAATCGTTAATCGTCGATAAAGTGAGATACGCGTATGCTCGCTGAAAGTAGGATCTCAGCGAATGTATATTAGTAGGTGCTGTTACACTTTTTCGTATGCTCTTACAAGTACATTTCGGCTGTTGCGTGCCTTAACGTTCGTGCCGTTTAATTTAATCTAGTAAATTGTGCATAATTTTTCGTAAATTTACACGTCCTTGTATTTTTCGAGCTGTGACCATTATAGCGTGCCTTATATACATACATACTGTTAAAAGACATCCGATAAGAGTAATCGAATGTTGCATAGTACCGAAACGCGTTTGTACGAAAAACGAACAATTACGATTGCACATTGGAAGTTACTTTGCCTTTGCAAATTGTCATATATTTATTATTTCGAATAGATGAGTACATTTTTTAGAATGCGATATTTGTATTTAAATAAACGATAGAAACGC
Source organism: Hylaeus anthracinus (assembly GCF_026225885.1). Lineage (NCBI taxonomy): Eukaryota > Metazoa > Arthropoda > Insecta > Hymenoptera > Colletidae > Hylaeus > Hylaeus anthracinus. The sequence continues at coordinate 701,951 of NW_026534326.1, read as the reverse complement.
CAAGTTTATATTTTATTTTAACGAACGTGCGATCAATGTTGCTCCTCGTCGCGTTATTCTTGAATTTATTTAGTTATTCTAATAATCGAAATCGAACTTCGACATGGTTTGTTCAAGAATTTATTAAGGTCAATTTAACAATGCTTCGTACATTGCGTTTCTACCAAGAAACGCGTGGAATTTGTTTATCTCATAACGAAGCCAATTTAGAAATAATATAACGGGCGCAAACGAATCGAAGCAGGTTCAGAAAATTCATAGTCATAGATTAACTCTTTAACATTTAGTAAATACCTATGTCAATGCAACTGCACTTTCCCAAGAAGTTTGACCAGTTTAAGAACCGACACGAACCATAAGACTCATCGTTTACGCTTATCGTATCGCGAAGATGTACGATACAAGGATATTACATATATAAGACATATTTACAAGTATTTAAATAAATATATAAAACTATATCTAATAAGTTTTATATTATTTACGTTGTCTAGGGGTACGGGTTTGCGCTACGAATAGAAGGTACATAAAATCCTAAGATACTCATTTGTCGAATAAAACTAAATACAGTAACGAGGTATAAAGATTAAAGATGCGCTTCACTGAATCTGGTCAAGTAAAGTGGTAAATAAAACTATCGGTAAAACCACTGGAAAAACCACCACCGGTACAACCACCTCCTGTATGGAAGGGATAACCGTTGTGTTGAGTAAAGAGCGTTTGGAAGGCTGCGGATTCAGCCATACCTGTAAACCAGGTAGAAATATTATTCTCTCTTTTAAAAATACCACACCGTAATTACCAACCTTCGAATCCATTATCGCCGTCTTCCACGTCGTGGCCGTTGTCGTAACGCGATCGCTTCTTAGGGTCCGATAAAATGCCATAGGCTTCGCCAACTTCTTTGAACTTCTTCTCTTGTTCCCTTTTCTCTCTTTCGGTTACGTTCGGGTGTCGATCTGCGAACAGCGGTAGGATCGAATGAGTACCCACTTTAAAATAAACGCGACTCTCAAGCTCACCTGGATGATGTACCATTGCTCTTTTTCTGTACGCTTTCTTAATGTCATCGGTCGACGCGTTTTTATCGATTCCTAAAATCTTGTAATAATCCTTTCTCTTCGATGCCTTCAACGCAAACTTTGCTTCCATCAGTAATCGTTTGTTGTCTATAAATCGAAGTTCAGAGTTACGCGACTGGAAGATTGTTTTAATAGCAGAAACAAACTGTTTACCGTACCGCGGCTCTTGTCCATTTTACACGCTTTCTCGAGATCGTGAACGGCTTCTTCGTATTCTTTAAGTTCCATGTAAGACGCCGCTCGTCTCAAAAGAGCCTTCAAATAATTCGCGTCTAATTGCAGCGCCTTTGTACATTCCGCGACCGATTCGGTTAAAAGACCCAACTGTAAAGATCCGGAAATTAATAACTCTCAAAAGCGAAGAAAAAAAAAAGGTGTAACGATACCTTTGTAGCTACTGTCGCTTTATTAAAATGAAGCTTTGCGTTCGTCACTATGTTTTGAGGATCTATAGACAACGCTTCGGTGTACAATCTGTATGCTTCTTGATACTGCTCTGTTTTGTAAGCAGCGTTACCCTCTTCTTTCTTTTTCTTTAGGTTCTTGGCTCGCTGCAAAATTATAACGGGATATAATACATATTTCAAGGGTTGTTCTAGCGCTTCTTACCTTGTATATTTCTAATGCCTTGGCATGATCCGGAGCCAGCTTGAGTACTTGTTGAAAATGCGTGAACGCTCTGTCGATATCATCTTGGAAGTATAAACACATACCGCGAACGTACAATGCGTCCACGTTTTGTTTATCGAACTGCAAGATCCCACTAAAACAGGGATACGAAGTGTAAGGTCTGAAATTATCTCAAACATCTAGGGAACAATGTAAAGTAACCGACGTACTTTGCAGTTTCTTGTGCTTCTTGGTATCTTCCTAAAAATGCTAAACATTCCGCTTTAGTCAGTTTGAATTGTGGACACGAAGTGCTTACATCGCAGCAACGGTCCATGCAGTACACGACCTATAAAAATTGAATCGATTATTTGTAATTCATTTATTTATAAGTATCGATAGTCTATTATAATAACGAAGAATCAGGAATCTAGATATTATATTATCGAATTTATCACGAACCTTTCGAAAATCCTTGGAATTATACGCAGCATCGGCATCTTTAAGATACCTTTGTACATACTCTAAATCTTTTTTTTCCGCAGCTATCGAATTATTATCAGGATCAAGCTCCAATAACTTTGTTAAAGTGGATTGAGCTTGACCAACGTCTCCCAAAACTAGGCAGCATCTTATCACTCTTCTGTAAGCCTAGAAATGTAAGTAAATTAAAATTAGAAACGAGATTATTCGTTTAATTCGTGCATATCGATACATAGCATACAACATACTTTGTAGACACTTGCATCGATTTCAATGCATTTTTTTGCATCATTCAAAGCGTCGTGATATTTGCCAAGCATCATATAGCACGCAGCTCTGTTTCCATAGTATAGAGAAGATTGTGGACTCAATTCTAAAAGAATATAGACGTTACTGATTTATTACATCACAATGTCAGAAATTCTTTATCAAAGTAAACTTTACCTATAAGTTCTGTATATTCGGTTAATGCTTCTTTGTATTTCTTTCCAGAGAACAATTCTTTGGCACACTCATTCTTCTTCTTCATCAACCTAAAATGACAAAGCATATAATTGTGAATTAATTAATTTGCAAAGTCATATTCATGAAAACATGAAGCAATTAGTAAACCCTTTGCTATTCTTATTACGTAACCCCATCACAAATCTTTTTTAAAATGTTACGAATAACACGGAATGCAAATAATTATATAAAAACATTGAAGATTCGTTTGAAAGGCATAGATACGTTTGATTAATCGAGAGTTGTCTCTTTGTACTTCCTACGTTTACAAACAATATTGCAGTATTAATTATGTGATGATAGTGCAAATTACATTACTCTAAATTACGAAGTCGACTAATTTAAAGAATGTATTGTGTAACGTTACATGAATAAAGACTGTTGTTACTTACTCTGCGACAGATTTTTCACAATCCATGTCACTGGCCATTGTATTTTATTTATTGTTTATCGAATTGGTAACTTTCGGAGCAGTCTTTCCAAGAAGCTAGAAAAGTTTTGCGAGCGGAAGTGGCATTCAACTAATCGTTACGGACAATGCGTACATAGTTTTCTGTTTCATGTCGGGATCGCGATTGCGTCTAAACCTGATATAATCGCTACAAAACGTGCTTCTCTTCTGCTCTTTGCTTAAGAAAGAGTCCTGCTCCCTTTGATAGTGCAAGCGGAAGGGACCGATTCTTTGATTCCTAATAACGATCCTGGGAATTTAGTGTTCCGAAACGAACTCTAAATGGGCTGAGCACGGAGTAGGTTAACAGAAAGGAAAGTTCTCTGAGAATCCTCGATGTTGACTATGCTTGTTACTAGAGGGAGGACGCCATGTTTGAGAGCGGAAACGGAGTAGCCAGACAAAACGCTCACTGAGCCGCTCTCTGAAGAATACACTAATATTTATTTATTTTATTATTTATTTATTGATTTATTTATGTGCGAATCTGTAGATATAATACAGTTTTAGGTAAAAATATTATAAATATTGGTAGCGGCATCTCCCATAGTGCCAAGAAATACCAAAAGTTGGCAAGACTGAAACTATCTTCATGACTGAAACAATTGAATGGCGAAAAGAATATCCAGTACGTGCCTATTCTGTGGCTTAGGAAATATACGCATGGTGAGAAAATAAAATTTCTTGCTTCCCGAAAATAAAATTCGAAACGCCAAAATTTGTAGTGTTAATAGTTCCAACTGTTGTCCCCAGATGGCGCCACTAACGGATAATAAATATGCATGGAAATTAGAAATTTACATGTTTATCTAATATACATAGCGTAATAAAGCATTGAATGGTATTAATTGGGCATTGATGACGAATAATAAATAATTTGTTAATTGTTAGCGGTGGCGTCATCTAGCGGCAAAGCGCCCAAGTTTGTAGTGCCAACAGTTTCAGTTAGATGGCGATGCAAAATTTTTTATTCATAAAAAAATGCATAATTAATACGATTCTTTGCTTTATAATGCTACAATACTTTAGTTAATATATGAAATTTATCATTTTTATGCATATTTATGTAATACATCTTTGACGCCTCGTATATACCAACTGCTGACAACTAAAAACATGGTTTCCATGTATGTCATTTACATTCGTCCATGTTATGCTGCATCGCGATTAGTATAACCCTAACTAACTGCACTAACCCTGCAGAAAACTGAATAGAAGCTTTGAAAGCGCAGGTTTTTACTCATTTTTCCCTTTTTCTAATTTTTTTTTACATTTCTCATTACATCAGAACGTCAGTAGTTATCGTTCTAAATACATTAACTCAAAGATGTGTTGTGATGCAATGTATACGAATTTGACGGACTGCCGAGAAAACCTAGGACTCACAGTGCTTTAATATCGGTTTTCTTCGCGTTTTGGTATTTATTGCATCTTCGAATGTCATCGTTTGCAACATTTAAATACTTTTAAAACGGTGCAATTGATTCTAACCTGTTGAAGGTTGCAATTATGCGTAGCTACGAAGGTTATGTTTTTGTTTGTCGTTGTTCTTAGAAATTGTATGTACAATTCTTGAATGTAAACGTACATACTTATTCGATAAAATATTGTAATACTTATTTTCATGCAGATAAAAATCTAATCGATCTTTTCTGTTAGGGCAGTTACCAAAGAGATATGGCGCAAAGGTTTCCTGTACCTAATGCAGGGAATAATGGCCCACCGCAACAAAGATATGCAGCATCGTCTGTACCTCCAAATTTACGACAGTATTCAGGCCCAAATTTTCCTGTAAGTACATGTACTTTGGCAAATATCAACTTGTAACTATGTTTAGAGCTACATTATCTACAATATAATTTGTTGTATAGATGCAACAAAGATCTGGGTTCACACCACCTCCACAGATGGCTGCCACCGGGCCTGGTCCAGCTAGTATAATAAGAGCGAACCAGCCTTACTCCAATATGCGTCAAGGCCCGATGCCTACTCCCCCGGTTGGGAAAAGAAGTGCGGATCAACGTATACCCATGTCACAGCAGAAACCGTAAGTATACCAACATTGCATGCCTTAATTTTAATTTCACATTTGTATTTTCGTCGTTACGCTCATCGACCTGCCATACTACTTTGATAAATCAAAGAAAACGAGAAACCTAATAGTCGTAATTTTGTACACGAGAAAGCAATATATTATTCTATGTAAGGCAAAAAGATTTAAAATATGAAATAAACATTGAGAAGTCTTTTGAAATACCTGAAATACACGCATCGTATCATTTCGATTATCGTTATCAAAATAATAATGTTGAAAACCATTTACCAGGAACTTCACTGCATTTCATAAGCTTCAAAATTGGTTTATTGATTTTTGAATCTATGATTTTTACACAAACTCATTTAGGTATTTTTGGAACAGTGATTTTTCACATTCCACATCCAAGAAGAAGAAAAAGCTGGCGGACAAAATATTGCCGCAGAAAGTGCGCGATTTGGTGCCCGAATCGCAGGCTTACATGGATCTACTCGCATTCGAGAGGAAGTTGGATGCAACCATAATGCGGAAACGGCTGGATATACAAGAAGCCCTCAAACGTCCTATGAAACAAAAGAGAAAGTTGCGAATATTTATCTCCAACACTTTCTACCCGGCGAAAGAGGCTGGCGAAGGAGAAGAGGGGTCTGTCGCATCATGGGAACTCAGAGTCGAAGGACGGCTCTTAGAGGACACCAAAAACGATCCTAACAAGGCAAGAAATTTTGCGTAAAACTAAATAAAGCGTGAAACATGAAGTATCTGAACTCACGTTAAAACTTTTAGGTGAAGAGGAAGTTTTCCTCGTTCTTCAAAAGCTTAGTTATAGAATTGGATAAAGATCTGTACGGACCAGACAATCACTTGGTCGAATGGCACCGTACGTTAACGACGCAAGAAACTGATGGATTCCAAGTGAAGAGACCCGGAGATAAAAACGTCCGGTGCACCATTCTTTTGCTACTCGATTACCAGCCCTTACAAGTACTGCTCTCTTGTCTTTTTAAATCGAACAGTTATCAATATATCTGAAAAGAATCGACGGGGCTGCTACTGATCAATCATTTCTTGTTTACAGTTTAAATTAGATCCCAGATTAGCACGACTGTTAGGTGTACATACGCAAACGAGACCCGTCATCATTTCCGCGCTCTGGCAGTACATAAAAACCCATAAACTTCAAGACAGCCACGAAAGAGAGTTCATAAACTGCGATAAATACTTGGAGCAAATATTTGCTTGTTCGAGAATGAAATTCGCGGAGATACCACAGCGTCTAAATCCGTTGCTTCATCCGCCTGATCCAATTGTAATTAATCACGTCATTAGCGTAGAAGGTAAGCAATAATTTCATTCGATAATAATTGTTAAGATACGTTTACTAAAAAATAATCTATGATTCGTATCAGGTACGGAAACTAAGCAAACCGCGTGCTACGACATAGACGTCGAAGTGGACGACACGTTGAAAACGCAAATGAACAATTTCCTGCTATCCACTGCGAGTCAACAAGAGATTCAAAGCCTCGACAACAAAATCCACGAAACGGTCGAGACGATCAATCAGCTGAAAACGAATCGAGAGTTTTTCTTAAGTTTCGCCAAGGATCCTCAGCAGTTTATCAACAAGTGGATCATATCCCAGACGAGGGATTTGAAGACTATGATAGACGTCGTTGGGAATCCGGAAGAGGAACGCAGGGCGGAATTTTATTATCAACCCTGGGCTCAGGAGGCTGTTTGCCGATACTTCTATACGAAAGTTCAACAGAAGCGCGCGGAGTTGGAGCAAGCGCTTGGTATTAGGAATTCATAAGCGTTATCGAAATACAGTAATAATTTTGAGACATAACTATGTAAAGTATTTATGCGAATCTTTTTCTTATTCCAATTACAATGTGTCTTGCGCTTGACTTGCCAATTTAAAACGAGGAGAATGAGAATCTGTGTGGGACACGTTTACATATACCGAATGGCTGCAGACGAAGCGAAGAACACGACCCTCCTTGACAGTTAATATTTTGTAAAATAACGCGATCGAAAGTATAATTTTATGTCGAAAAGACGATATTTTTGTAACGGTATACGCGAATAGAAAATGTTTTAGCGTATACATTTCTTTTTGCCGTTGTTCGGTATACATAAACGCACCTTTAAATTACCTACTATTTTCACGTCCTATTTGTATCTTTCAAATCGCGTCATGAATGCAGGAATTTCATTTTGCAATCGGTGTAGAGGTGTCTTTCTTTCTTAAGAGTGTCGTGGATTGATTTGATTTAGTATTACGCGAGAACATTCCAAGCATTCACACGTGACAAGAAATTCCATTACAATGGTATACATTAAATCGCCTTCTTCTTTTGTACGAGACATTTTCAATTTCTTGTAAATGATTCACCGAGAAAACGATGTTGAAATACATTATTACAATTGGATAAGATTTTCTTCTTACTTTCGAGACACTAAGCCGTAATGATATACAAAACATTCTTCGCACGCTAACAAACATTACGTTTAAAGCACCGATCACGCTCTCTTAATTAGATGATGCATCTGAAATGTCAATTAATAGTACGCATACGTGTTAAAAATTTGTTCGAAAGGAGAAGATAACATTTCATATGCATCGACTTAACACCTTATCGCATAACGTAGAACAAAAGAACAAAGATTTTGATAGCGTTACTTGTTCCGATTATAAAATTTAAAAACTTCATAATTTCGATTCGGTGAACATAACTCTATCGAAGATCGCATATTCTTTACAACACTAAATCACAAGTGCACGAATTGATTGTATTTTTTTCTAATACGATAAGCTTTGATTGAAGTTTGGCGTATTCGTTCGATGGTTGAATGGTATTATTCACTCGTCCAAATGGACCGAACACGCCATCGATTGCACGCACGAGATCAAAGTTTATCGTATACGTTTATTCCTAATCTTAATTACACATTCACATATATTTCATCGTATAAAGTTTTAAATATACATGTATGGGTGACGAGACGAGTTGAACGCTGTTAATTAGCCGTTATTCGCCCAAATTGTATGGAAGTTTAAGGGTAGACAAGTAGTCTAGACACATTTTCCTATGGTGACGACAAGTCCACAAAGATTACATTCTGCCATGTTGCCAACGAATGGCAAGCGAATCTCTGTACACCCTAATATCTCGTAAATAATCATGATTCGTACATTTCGCTAGTCCTTGCTTGGATAAAACCGTTTCCATTCCTCTTCCATGACCTTAACACGTTGACTGCCAGATCAGTATCGACCAAGATTGTCGAACAGTCTTACAATCCATCAAAAGTCATGAATCGTAGCTACATTTAGTTGTACGATATTGATTCGAATGAAACTGGATAAAACTGTTTCTTTAGTGTAAATTAGAGACTCGAATTTTACAGACACACTAGCATAGCAAAAACTTGTACCGATCCAACAGGAATGATGTGGCGGTCAATGTGTTAGCTGGGGATTAATAACGCTACGATCGATTTCTTTCGTTTTGTTGTTTTGTGTTGCCAAGACGTGTTGCAAAGTGATCACATTTTTGGTATTGCTTTACATTCTATCCAACGTGAACACAAAAGTTCCTTTTGCGTAGTGTGTTTGCCAACTTCTCAGTTCGTTCGACATCCGATACTATGTATACGTTCATTAATGATATATCCATCGTAATATCTTATTTGTCGTGTAATTTCTGTACGCATCTAGTTTTGAGAGGAAGGTAAATTCCATTTGTGCAGTCTTTTGGTACAATATTAAGTAATAATTCGAGATACATTCGGTGTAAGAGATCTGTGTGTTTTCGGAAGTTTATGTCAAGTTTGCTTCCTTCCTCTTTTACATGATTGTTGATGGTAAATGACAGTCGATAAACCGTATAAATGTCACCTATAATTGCATACTATCGTGACAACGACTCTCTTTAATGATTCTTTAAAATTGGTACGTTTTATAATTTAAAAAAGTATAACAGGTACGTCATAAATAAAAATTTTAAATCGTGGAATTTATAACATAATTATATAAGTAACAAAGTAATTAAAAAAAATGTAATAATAGATCTAAGATTGCTAAATATTTATAAATATTAAAGGAACCGATAGCAGAGTAATTTTCAATACTGATTCGGTAGGGCAGCAACAATAGGTGTCATTTCCACGTTTTAATTAATTACTATGCCAGCGATAAAATCATCTGAAACATACACGCTTTTGCTACGTAATATTATCAAACAGATTTCTTCTTTAATTCGTACAAGCATTCGATGCGAAATTTGTTCATATTACTCCCTTAAAGTATTTTCTAAAATAAATAAAATCGTGTTAATTGATTATACTACTAGAACATAGGAATATTAACTGTTAGAACCCAATCGTATTCTCAGTTGGGATAATTCGATAAACATAGGATATGTATAGAAATCATTTGGTATAGTTACAACGTTTGGAAGCATTGTTAGTCGATCCTTAACAACATAAATATTACTACGAATGATTGGAGTATAGAAGGCATACAAAACTAGAGTGTAGAAGAACAAACTTTTTCTATTATACATCACATTGGATGGATCGTACAGCAAGGCAGTTGTGTACTGTGAGGTTTATTACTTGATATGCGATGCGCACACAAATAACTAACAAAGTTAGCCATTGCACTGAGATAAGTCAGATACTAATGCTTACGATTTCAATATGAAATAATACACGCTAGAATAAAAATGTGCAGAGTCATTTTAATGTTTTTCCCCGTTAAGTTCTATCCAAGTAATGATAAATTGGCATTTGAGTTGTACGTGCGCAACTCGTTAAGGCTTGAATATGTCTTTGACTCGTTCCAAATCTGAGCAAATTTGTTAATGCTTCAAAAAAGTCCTTGCAAACACGTAAGTGTTAAGAAGAACGTGAAACTTCTTCAAAGTGTTTTAGCTTTTTCGAGTAAATCATTAATGAATTTCTGAAACACATAAACAACTTGTGTTAGTAACAATTAGTACAATAGTTTGTACGCGAATGTTACTTTCGAAATATTACGGAGGATAAACCGTGTTTAAGCTACGTTGCTCTACCCGAAATTCCTTGTGCTGTTTTTAAATAAAACATCCTAAATTAATAAATTAGTCACACAGTATTAAAGAGTCACGCTAATTTGTATGTAAAAGATTGTACAAATGGTTTATATCTTCGTAACGCGGTTAAATACGATAGGCAGTGTGGTTTAAAGTCCAGTTCAGATTGCGATTTATGTCATTGTTACATTTTTCAATAAAACTTATATATGCAAGAGTCCAAACTATCATTTCATAAAAGAAACATTTATTTTTCTACCTAAAAGATAGCGTAACCCCTTAAACTTTGGAGAGGGAAATATTATTCCACTGCTAAACCAACCAACACGTATTCGTTTAAAAGAATATTATAAATCTACCAAAACACACGTATTACTTACGTTTATATCATGTGGAGGCTTTTTGGTATCGACCAGTAGTTCCTATAAATAAAATAAAATAAAATAAAATAAAATAAAATAAAATAAAATAATTATAAACGTTACCTCCTTCTACCAATTCTAATAATTATATAATATACATTTACATACTTGCAGAAATCTTCGTCTATGATCGTCGCTATCCATATCAAGAAGTTCATCTATATCGATTTCGACTTCTCGATTTTTACCACTGTCATTCTGAAAAATGGAAGATTACATTAAGCATAGACTAAAATAAAATTTATAATTAAAGGAAAATGACGTACAAACTTACAACTGTTTCGTATAATTTTTCTAGTTCATCAAACAACCACATTTCCACTGCCAGTCTTTTACGAATAAGAGACATCTGATGAGACCCATACTTGGCTGTCAGGAATTTCTCTCTGCGTTCTTTCACTTCTCCTTTCTCTGTGAATGCTACATGTAGATTCGCGCGTGCCGGGCTACGTTCAGCGGTAAGTACCCCACCTCCTTCCATTATAAAATTACCTAGGAATTTGAAAAAATCTATAGTCAGTTTTAAGGAGACATGATTAGATAAATTAATTAAAGGATTAAATTCTAGAGGGAGAGAGAGACTTTATTATACGTAGAATATTATACTCATGTTACAAAAAGGTAGTCATATACATCAAAGGTATACTGAGATCTTAACTGTTTATTCAAGTTGGGAAAAAATGAATGCATGTGTGAACCACATGCTACAATAAACAAAGGGGCCCCACGATCTCTTTTAATTAACGCTATTGAATGCAAATGTAACCTCGGTGGGATGCGACGCCGTGACTTACACTCAAGAAATTTTCGAATAAGAGTACAACGAACGGTTTGGTAAAGTAGAATATGATATATTTAAATGAAATAAGAAAGCAAGCAAACGGTGATGATGAAAATAAAGCAATAGGAACGAATCAATTTACGTTTGGCGTTTTAATAAAAGATTAGCCACTCGTTATCGTACGTATAAACAAAGTCTGAGTCTACGATTCCGCTTCTGGCTTGCAAATCGAATTAAAAATATAATTGGCGAGCATTTCTACGATTGCTTAATGGTACTTACTCGCTCTGGCTTTATTTCACTCTATTTCAGGATTAATACTATTCAAGCCGCAACAGTATCGCAATACCAGAATCCTTACGAATAATAAACTTTTCTAAAGGTAGCAGAGAGTGTTAGCATTTTTCCACTAGCCAGTATTACCACCAGATACACACGATTATTCTCTAATTCAGTAATATCGCGAGCTCGAAAACTTTCGATCTATTCGCGACAATCGACTTGCGATCGATATGGTGCAATTTCAAGGCGAACAAATTCTTTTTAAATTTGAAGATTTACATACAAAGTATTGTCATAAACGTACACAAGTGACAGAGAGATTAGAACTTGTTTGAACAAGTAAATAATTAATAGAAGGTTACGCAATAATTATGGGAGCAAGAATTGATGAAAACTATTTATTTAGAAATTCAATCTTGACTCGCATCAACATTCTCTGTTTGTAGACCTTTGAAAGTAGCAACTGGGATGTACGTAACGAGAGTGTACAATTTATTCGCGGAGTCCTCGTCGTCGTTTCTCCTTCTGCTTAGTCGTACACGAACTCTGAATGGTACATTCCTAAATAACACAATGTTTAGATCAGTAAATAATGTAATATGACATTATACGTAATCATTATATGTGTACAGATTATAATATAATTATATATAATTTTAGATTATACATATGATACATATGATTATTCACCTAATTCCTTTGGACCAAAGTTGTTTGTTAAGCCTAGTATCGATCCTCACATCTGGAGTACCCATTTGTTTCTCAGCAAACTTGCGTATCTCTTTAATTGCTCGTGGAGCACGTTTCTTAAATCCAACACCATGAAGGCGTTTGTGAAGGTTCACGGTGTATTCGCGAGTCACTACTTCATTGATAGCGCTCTTTCCTTTTTTCTCTGTAGACTTGGCCATTTCTACCTGAAAAGAAATATTGGAACTTTACTATCACAGCATGACATAACCAAACAATTAAAATTCGTTAAAAAATTCAAGGAATCGTAGACAGTATACAAAGATTTAAGGCATAGTTGCACAGAATGAATTATTAAGGCGAAATAATATAATTTTCAATTAATTCAGATTATATTAGTTCATAAATATAACAGTAAACAAAACCATCAACTTATACTTTCGTAGGAAGCATGTGATATTCTAGGCTGATAATATTAACATTGGATTGTCGTACATTTATTAATTAACGTAATTGTACCGAAACTTATTTATTATTCAAAATTCACAGCCAGATGTTTCACGATTCTATTTTATGCAAGTCTGACATTACCTCTCCGACTTATGGTTCGACGCAAAAGAACTAAAGATTCTAGTGTTCCTAAACTCATACTTTTTATGTGTTGGAAACGTTTTTAGGTTAAGTGAGCGTTCACGGAGCGGCTCAGTAATCGGTGGCCTCCTATTAGTTCGTTATTCGTTATTGCAATATATTAAAATATATTACAGTATTTATTTGAAATGTTAAGTTTAATATTTCCATGTATTTAATATTTCTTAATATACGTTTCTTTCAGTATTATAACAAGAATTTTACCAATTACACTAAAAATTGCGTTGTTTACATGAAGATTGGTTTGAATAATAAAGATGTCGTACTAGACGTAATCTATGACGTAAGGAAGATCGCGCCACGATAGCTTCGAGGACGCTTGCAATGGCGTAAAATGGAGTCTATTAACCTGTGATGTTGATACGATTGTTTTTAATCACAAAAAGCTTTTCATGGAATTAAAATGGCTGGTAAAGTGTGGAATTCAGAATTATGGAAAGCATGGGATAAACATGGGAAAAATGATTTGTAAGTGGTTAACGCGTTAACGTCAGAAGTGCGTTCGATTAATATTGAATTGATACTGCATACTCTGTGCAATTGATGGTTGCAACTTATCTCTCCTGTTTCTCGCTCTTCTGAAGAGTTAATTGTCAATTAACAACTGTTTGCAGCCTCAAGTTAATCAAGCACAAATTTAAGGAAGGCAACACTACAGGTGAATTTTCATTGTCTTACCATTTACCTTGCCAGCTTGGGTACCATGCTGCATCAGTGTAACACTTTGTGTACATTACGATCTCATGTTTACGTCTCCTCACTCTTGATCATACTTTATTTGCAAAATTTCTGACTTACATGGGTATTAAATGTTCAAAACTAGCGTATCGTTATAAGAAACGTGGCAAATCTATCATTGAATTTACTAGACTTACTAGAATTATCGATTTTTGAGCATGTTAAGCAGTTTTCGCATGGTGTTTGTTTTCCTTCTAGAATGGAGAAGAGGATTATACGAATTAATATCGAATGGAATCCGTGGGAACATAAAGAGGGACAATGTAGTCCAGACATTAGGTGAACTGATGGTAAGAATAATTAACTATGGACCATAAATACTACCACACCGCATTGAAAATCAATCAAATAAAATATATTTCTTTCCAGAATATCGATGGGGCAATACCATCCGCGATAGTAGATATATTTACGTTAATAGATGTGGAAGCACATAACGAAGAAAGAAATAACTTTTATTATATTGTGAAAGAAGCAGAAAAGGTATTTTATTAGATAAATAAGATTGAACTACCTATGGTCCACGAGAAAGAATTCACAATGACATGATTAATTTATGTGGTATGCTTTTTGCACAGTTTCTAACAGATAGGATATTAAAGGAAAGATTAGAAATCGATACCTTACAAGACGTAGGAACCCTGAAGAATAAGAATTTCCAAACCAAATTTATCAAAGTGAAGACAAAATTGTAGTATGTATTTTTCATCCGATAGTATAATACTTTCTTATCCAATACTAGGCTTGTATAAAGTTTATATCTTCTTACAGTTATAAACAACGTAAATTTAACTTATTTAGAGAAGAAAGCGAAGGTTATTCTAAACTTATAGTGGAATTGAATCAGGAACGTCCGGAAAATGAAGTACCATCGATACTAGAAATTGTTAAATCTCTCATTGGTACGTGCATAAAACGTTATTTGCTCTAATACGATTTATCATGAAGTATTTGGTATCGTTTGAATTCCATACAGAACTATATATGTATCATTCTTGTAGGATATTTCAATTTAGACCCTAATAGAGTACTCGACATTTTATTAGAAACTTTTGAAAATCGACCTCAGGACGATGCACTTTTTATTCCTTTAATTCGTTCGTATATGAGCGACCAGCAGGTGCTCTGTGAAGTTTTAGGATTTAAATATTGTTGTACCGTCAATGCTACTCCGTTTTCATTACAAAAAGTTACTGCGCTAATGTTGCAACACGGTGTCATCAAATTGGACGATATATTGCCATGGTTAGTGCCAGACGATAGGACTATTATCAAAGAACACGAGCACGCGATGAAACTAGCGAAAGAATATGTTCGCAAATTGAGCATAATCTCTACTAAAGATAAAGAAGAAGTCTTGGAGGAGAAAGAGAACCTACAGGTACACGAACGTGCAATTTCATCTCGAATAGCGTTGGCATCGATAAAATTTTTATTTTTGTCGTTTCTTTCCAAAAGGATAAGTATTCGAGTAATCAAAAGTTCGGATTATGCGAAGCACTTTTAGAAATAGGAGCTTGGGAGGTGGCACAAAACTTATTCGGTAGATTACCAGAACACAGTCTCACAGATCAGCGTCCTATCGCGTTAGCGTTGTGTAAGATGATACAGGCTCTCATCGAACCCGTTTACCGCAAGTAAGTCTAGTTTTATTCATCATTGACATCGAATACGTTGTTACGATTAAATTATGGTACTGTGTTATTGTGTCGTACTTCAGATATTGCATCATATCGCCAAAAATACAAGGCAGAAGAATTCCTCCATTGAAGAGCTCTCTCGCACCAAAATCCTTAGAAAGCCTCGAACATATACACGATCAGCTGTTACCAATGCTCATAGTTCTCGGTCCCAATTTACACCACGACCCTGTTTTAATGTACAAAATCATGAGATTATGTCACGTGGTTATCAAGCAGTGTCCATTGGACTCGAACAAGCAGCCCGTCGACAAAAACAACAATCTCTACTACGATGTACTGACTATCCTCGACGTGGCGCTGTTACCCTCATTGTCTTTTATGGATTGCAATTGTTGCGTCGCGGAAGAATTATGGAACATTCTAAAATATTATCCATATCAAAATCGATATTGCTTGTACGCTCGCTGGAAGAACGACACACCATTGCAGCACGCTGCTCTTCTGCGGAAAAGAGCTGACGCGCAGAAGATGATCAAATCTATCATGAAGAGAGTGAGCAAGGAAACTATCAAACCTGTGGGAAGATCGATAGGGAAATTGACTCATTCGTCGCCTGGTGTATTATTCGATTACGTTCTTATACAGATTCAGTTGTACGATAATCTCATAGGTATGTAGATAATCTCGCGGGAATCATGTACTATCTAGCAGAGTTGGATGTCATCAGTTAAAAGTGTTACTGCGATTTAGTTACTGCCTCCCAGACTTTCGTGTTAAACTCTTTGATCGTTTCGCGTGTTACAGGACCTGTTGTAGATTCTTTAAAATACCTGACGAATATTTCGTACGATGTACTCGGTTACTGTCTCGTGGAAGCTTTGGCAGGCGCGGATAGAGATAGATTTAAGCACGATGGCACCAGCATATCCCTCTGGCTCCAATCTCTTGCTTCTTTCTGTGGAGCCATATTCAAGAAATATAATATCGAACTCACCGGTCTGTTGCAATACGTAGCCAACCAACTTAAAGCACAAAAAAGGTAATTCGAGTAAAATTAATTTTTTAATATATTCTACATACAGGTTACACCTTTCTTTAAAAGCTAACGGCAATATTCTGCGATAAGATTCGTTGTTTGCAATTTCAGAATAATTCCACGTGAAAATATGAATCGAGTATCGCGTGTACTGAAGATTTTTTAATTGCAGCATACATATATAGTAATAATAAATTTCAAGCAATGTGTAAATTCATTTCAGCTTAGATTTGTTAATATTGAAAGAGATAGTACAAAAAATGGCAGGCATCGAAGCCGCGGAGGAGATGACTTCGGATCAGTTGGATGCCATGGCGGGAGGAGATTTATTGAAGAACGAGGTAGTATTAGTAAATAATAATTAATAACTAGTCAATTTTATGCAAACATGCGTTCATTACTAAAATATTTTCTAGGCTGGTTACTTTAGTCAAGTACGTAACACAAAGAAATCATCTCAACGATTGAAAGAAGCTCTCGCCGAACACGATCTCGCTGTAGCTCTGTGTCTTCTGATGGCGCAACAGAAACATTGCGTCGTGTACAGAGAAACGGATAAATCTCACCTAAAACTCGTTGGTAAGCGATCCCGAGAGCTGAATATTTAATAGATTATTTAATAGATTATTTAATAGAAATTTATAAGACTATAATTTAACGTAAAATCGCAGGAAAGTTATACGATCAGTGTCAAGACACGTTAGTTCAATTCGGAACGTTCTTGGGTTCGACGATGACGGTTGACGAGTACGTGGAGAGACTTCCCTCCATACATTCTATGCTCCAGGACAATCACATACATTCTGACGTTGCATTTTTCCTCGCGAGACCCATGTTCGCCCACGCTATTAACGTAAATCATCGACGTGTTTTAAATAAACTGAAATTCATTTCTTAGAGTTCAAATTCATCTGAATAATTCTTTCAGATTAAATACGACGCGCTGCGTAAAGCAGACCCAAACTACAAGAAGATGTCGACTACTATGAAGCAAGCGAAATACGCAGAAGCTGCGCAAGCAGTCATGGCGCCTGTCGCGCAGTCCGTTAGACCTTTGCACCCCTTGAAAGTATGGGAAGACATTTCGCCGCAATTCTTGGTGACATTCTGGTCGCTGTCCATGTACGATTTGTACGTCCCTGTTGAAAGTTATCAGCGCGAAATTAACAAGCTGAAGCAACTCGCGATACAGAGTGCTGACTCGAAAGACGTGGTACGTCGATGTGTCTTCGTGCCACAAAATTGTATTAATTTTTAATTCTATTTATTTTAGTTGATGTATTCTTTCCAGAATGTTAGTAAAGGAAAAAAGGAACAGGAAAGATACACTACGTTAATTGAGAAATTGCAAGATGAAAGGAGAAAACAGGAAGAACACGTTGAAAAAGTATTCGCGTATCTGAGGTATAATTATATACATTATGTCATACTGAGACTGAAACGAGCGTTAGTAATTTGCCTAATTGATCCATCAGACAAGAAAAGGATTCGTGGTTCTTATCTCGGAGCGCCAAATCAGCAAAGAACGAAACGATAACCCAATTTCTACAACTGTGCCTGTTTCCTCGCTGTACATTTACCACTGTGGATGCCATGTATTGTGCAAAGTTCGTTCACACTATACATTCATTAAAGACTGCGAATTTTTCGACGCTTCTTTGCTACGACAGAGTAAGTGCGATCAGCAAAGGAACACCGTCGCCTGGAGCTACATAAAACGTTCACTCTGTACTTGAATTTTCCAGCTTTTCTGTGATATAACGTATTCAGTTACCTCGTGCACCGAGAACGAAGCGAATCGTTACGGAAGATTTTTATGCGCCATGTTGGAGACAGTAATGAGATGGCATTCGGAGAAAGCCATATTCGATAAGGTATCGCTTTTATTAATTAGTTTTAAACACTCGAACGTGTTCACACGTCTCTCTTGCTTGTAGGAATGCAGCAACTATCCTGGATTCGTGACAAAGTTCCGAGTTAGCAATCAATTCTCCGAAGCGAACGATATGGTAGGATTCGAGAATTACAGACACGTCTGCCACAAGTGGCACTACAAAATTACCAAGGTATTGTATAAGGATATTCGATCATTTCTCTCGAGTACTAAAATGATTACATGTTACAGGCTATAGTAGTCTGCTTGGACTCTAAGGATTATGTACAAATAAGAAACTCTTTAATAATACTAATAAAAATATTGCCACACTTTCCTGTATTGGCCAAACTATCCCAAATCCTCGAACGTAAAGTCGAGAAAGTCAGAGAAGAGGAACGCGGACAACGTCAGGATTTACATGTCCTGGCCACTTCCTACAGTGGCCAACTGAAAGCCAAAACCCCGAATATGATTCGCGAAGCAGACTTTCATCACGTGGGAGATAAGGTTTGTACTTATGGCCGATTTGTTTAGCGAATACTCGTAGCAATATAATTTCTACGTAGGCGGGAAAGACGCAAGATGCTCCAAGCAACGATGTGTCGGAAAAAGTCGGCGACGGAATGTCGAGTAAAGAGATCACCAACGGCGACACTCGAATGGAAAAGGAAAATAAGGATCAGCGGGAGAAACGAAGCGCGTCGAATCAAATACATCAGTAAGTTACATAATGGATATTTAAATTCTTTTCTACGCAATGCTAGGGCGCTGTAACGTTTTCTGTTTCTAGCGAAAGTTCCGAGAAAATCAGGAAGAAAGACGAGAGCAAGGAGAGTTCGGATGGAAAGGACAAGCACGCGAAAAAGGAGGAAATTAAGGAAGACGATCCTATAGATAAAAAGGATAGAAAATATTATAAAGTAATTGCATACTCTATATGAACTACTGTGTAACATTCGAGGAACTTATCGTTGTTTAACGCTAACTAAATTACAGGAAGAACATTATTACAGCAGCGGAGTAGACAATTTAGATCGAGATCTTTCTAGCGTATCAAACAGTAGCGCTAGTTCTGGACCAACGCAGGATGGATCTGACAGAGGTCTGTATAAAAATATTCAAAATATTATCGAGATGTATTAATCTACGTTTAATTTTAGATGCAAAAAGGAGAAAAGTTGAGAGCATACAGAAGGTGAGAACCTTTGCATTCCGTTGATTCGTTTCTTACCTTGTTGTAAATCGACTTGTTGTCGTTAGCAGGAAGGCAGACGCGCAGAAGGCAATTTAGACAAGAAGGAGCGTTCGAGTAAGGGGAAAATAAGGGACGAACAAAAAGAACTGCGCAAAGAAAAGAAATTGGGTCGGAAAAGGGTACGTCTCGTATCTAGAACATAAGTTCATTTCATTTAGTATATAATTGCATATAATTTTCGTATGAAAACAGGACAGAGCAGACGATTCAGCCGTCACAACCGAACAGAAAAGAAGAAAAGACGACGAAAGAGGTATACACGTTCGCCTCGCCGATACAAATTTATTTTAAATCATATTTTTACATCAATGAAAATATTTTTAGCCAAAGGAGCGCATCAAAACGGTGATATTCCAGAACACAGAGAAAAACATCATTATAATAAGGTTGGTAGTTTCAAGTTGAAGTTTCCATTATCTCTAGTAAAGAAAATATAAATTGCTTTTTATCAGATCGATATTCATTCAAATAAGTCAGAGTATAATGCGCTATAAACATTAGCAATTTTATTAATTTTTCGTTTATGTTATTTGAATGATTTTTTCGATATTCGTATAAGCTGTCATCGTTAACGAGTCGTAAGTAGGTCATTAGTTGCCCTCCCTGTAATTATTAAGTACGAAAAGGTATAGACGAGAAAGGAAACGCGTCTGTATTCGATAAGAATATTCATTACACGTCGCAATAACATTACACATTTTTTTTAAAAATCCTATAACATCACAGTTTATTTTTTTTTTTTTTTTTTTTTTTTTATATTTATTCCAACATTCTGACATCAATTAACTTTTAATCGTTTTTCTAACACTATTCCTTGACCCCTTAGTTGATAAAGACGTCCGCTTCGAGTACATTGAAAAGACGAAATGGGAGACAATAGCAAAGACCAGAAAAAATAGGTGATACTATCAAGTACCCAAACGTCAATTACAGGAAAATGTGGCATTCGGAGGATTCATATGAGAATATATTTTCAGGAAAAGTCACCCTACACAAAGGAACGTACTCATGAACGGGAAGGACGTGAAAATCGAGATAAACAATATCCTTTTCTAATACATTTGTTCTATTTAATAGCTATCAATGAAATGATCGTGATTTCAAAGAATAAAATATATGATCCTTAATTATGAATTACTAGGAGAAGTTCGGATCCCAAACGAAGATGATGTACAACAATGGACAAAATTTGACTTAACATTTTATATACTACGTTTGGTGTTGCATGTATTAAGGTAGAATTCAAATAATAAAGAAAAATAGAGATTAATTTGTATATTATATTAACGTCCAATTTTATAAAATAAACTAGATAACAAAAGTTCTTTGGTATATATTCAATTCAGTCTTAAATTTGTACATACAACTAAGATTTTATGTAGTTTATAACAAATAGAATTAGCGATCGCAATAAAGATGTCACCAGTTTCATACCTGATTGTTTGTTAATTATGCTTAGATTGCTCCTACAAAACTACTATGTGCGTTATAAATACTATATTTAATACAAATGTCATATTAATTCTTATTTTACCGCTATTAAATTATAGTAAACATTACGAATTATTGATAAAATTGTAATAATATTGATCCGCTTTCAAACTCTCTTCCTCTAGCCGCTTGAGTCTCAATTTTGCATCATGAAGAATATCTTCCGTGGAACTACTTTCGCTAATAACTGTATTTGTATTTGCAGTTTGCGTTGGAATTTCTACGCTAGTAGGCCTTAACGTGCGTATCCCTTCTATTTGTCGACATAACTGAAGGGCACGCTGCGTTATCTGTTCTATTTTCAATTGCTGATCTTTTATGAGAGCAGTTAATTCCTCCTTCTCTTTAGTAAGCGCTTTGATTCTTTCCTCTTGAGATGGATTGCTCACAAACTCTGTTTGTACCTCCATATTCTTTAAATCGCGACTCGTCGATGTTTTCCTCGTTTCTTGTTCCTGTAATTTTTCTACGTCTTCTAACTTTTTGCAGTTGGTTTGTTCTTTTTGCAATCTACAAATCGTAAGTAATTATACAAAAATGGAGTAACGCATAAGTTATATATACATGTGGTATCGCTTACCTATTTTCTTCTTGTAATAGTAATCTTTCTTTGAGCGCTAATTTCATTTCCTTCTGTAAAATATACTGTTCGTTATTCATTTTTGTTTCCTTTAACTGTTGTTCCTTCAAGCTCACTGAATGCACCACCTTCTAAAATAGTATATTCTATTATTTATTAGTCAATTTAGAATACACATTAATTACGAGATAATAGTTCATGTTACCTGAACTTGTTCCAATTTTGTATTTAATACTTCAAGTTGCTGTTCTATAAGAACTGCTTTTTCCTTTAACATCATTTCTCTTTTGCGTAGCTTACTATCTACTACTTGCTTATGCATAGATACCTTCTTCTTTAGCATTTCCAATTTTTCAATTTGTAACTTGTAAGCACGCCACGAGAATTGAGTTTGTGTTGATTCATTGCAGAGGGACACATTTTCTTTTATTGGTACACTATTGTGCGTATTGTAGAAGAACATAGTTATGCACTTTAATATACACAACAACAGTGGCATATCATTTTTAATATACTGTGATATAACATGTTTTCCTTTAGTATCGTGAGGATTAATACCTAGTGTTTCCAGGGCATGTAACACATAATCGCTCCTTAACTTTTCATTATCATTTTCATTCCTATCAGACTTTTCCATTGTCTTATTGGAAAAGTTTACTAAAAGTGGTGCTTCACTGGCAAATACCGATAATGTATAAGCGTAATTATGATTGAATAAATACTCTGCTATCAATAGATCGTAAACATACTGTTTGGCTGATTTAGGACCATCACTTTTCAGTACAAGGTCCTTATTTTTTAATGCATTCACTAGATTTTGACGTAGGTGTGTCCTTATATTCGATATTACTCCACATTCTTCGAACCTTTAAATAGTACAATAATTGATTAAACCGATACAAAACATAAATTTTCTATGTTTATCAAAATTAACCTTTACTTTCTTCTTAACTCTTCTAATATATTTATATGAGCATTCTTACCATTTATACATAGACGAAATGTACTTTTGATCCATATCAGACAATTAGAATAACTTTAAATCGAAGATATAATTATAAATTAATATTATAAACCGTTTCTTTCTGACGACAGATTAATTGTATGTATACAAAATTTAAATAGTGCTGGATGGGGGGGGGGGAGTAGTGGCGCCATCGGTGGCGGAACACCCAAGTTTGCAGTGAAAATAGTTCCTACTGTTGCCATTAGATGGAGCCACTAAGTGTTTCTTTGTAGCGGATTTTATTTTCAGTTAGCAAATACTCGCTACAATAAAACGTATAAAACAATGTAATTAAGGGATCTGATGAAGTATATTTTTATTTAAAATATTCTTGTTTGTGTCACATGATTTATGATAGATGAAATAAATAAGGTTAGGAATTTACATTAACTTTTTGCTGGTTTAGCAAATTGCACGACCATTGGCTTGTCTTTTAATATGTATCCATTCGTTTGATTGAGAGCCAGCTGTGCTTGTTCGATATTTTGTAATGTAACAAATGCTTGACCCTTCATTCTACCCTCTTGCATGAGTCTCACATCATACCTAGAATTATAAAGATTATATTATAGAATGTTATAACAAACTAAACAAGAACTGCAATATTTTAAATACTCGTTAAAAATTCTTACTCAAATACTGTTTTTAACTCAGGTACCATAAATCTTCGGTAAATAAAATGGAGGTCTTTTGCTTCGACTTGTTTTGCAAGATTTTTTATGTACAAACGATTAGAAGGCTTGCCAGGATGATAATTTTTGAAAACAGGAAGCAGCCTCTGATCTGCAATATAAATGAAATTAATTTTTAATCCTTTGGGACTTTCGATTCAAAAGCCAACAATTGAATCAGTAAACTAATCGATAACTGAATATTAGGACTAAACAAGTTATTATTATAATACCGTTGGCAGAAATCTTATTATCCGCCAATTCTTTGGAAGTGATCACTTCCTGTTGAATATTTTCCGTGCTTTCGTCTTCAACAGTTTCGGGATTTTTGGGAAGAGGAAACATTAAACCAAAACCCCCATCTACAGTATTTTCAGTTACAACATTATCTTCCCTACTCGAGACGTCCAACAATGTCTCTACTGTTTTTAATTCAATCTTCAGATTCTTCGCTTCTGAACGCTGCACCGGCTCAAACATGTCTTCTGGTTTTACAACCTTCTGCGTAGAAGTAGTAGCTGCGATTTGTTTAGCAGGGTTAACGAATTTGGGAATTTTTAAACGCTTTGTGGATTGTTGAGATTTTCTTTTTACAGGGATAATTTCTACGAGTTGCGTCGCGCTATTTTCCTCGTCTGACTCTATTTCAGATTCTTCTTCTTCTTCTTCTTCCTCCTCTTTATTGCAAGAATCTGCTGAGATAAATATATTATATAACAAACTCATAAATAAAATTTGGATAAAAATGGAATAAAACTGTGGTTTCGTTACCTTCGTATTCTTTGTCATTTAAGCTTCCTTTCTCGAATATATTCTTGTATTTTTCTAAATTATAGACATCTTTAAGCAGTGGAAATTCTGCTTCAAGTTCCTCAAAAGGTGGAGGCAAATTCATTTTGTTCATTAAGTGTAGAACCTGTACAAACATGAACCATTTAGAAGTTTATAATGTAAACTATGTTCTTTCGTTAATTTACCTGTGTATAGAAGGCTGGTTCTTTTACCAATTGGATAGCTATTCTTATCAATGTACTCTTTGTCGGTGGTAAATATTTATATTGTATATTTGGAGGAGGCGGTTGAGAGAAAACTTGATTGGCAGTCCAACTATTCAATTTTTGTAGAAAAGCTTGAAAATTGGATTTACTAATTGGTTCCTTTTTACTTTCTTCCGTGGTAAGCTTATCATTATAAACTTCGTTTGGTGTATTTTCTATAGATATAAATTTCTTAGCGAATTCAACCGTCAAGTATTGCCCTCGAATATTTAATTGATGCAGACGCAATAATGCTTCTGTAGCTGCCTGTTGCGATGGAAACTTTGCATAAGTTACAGTATATTTCTTGGAGGGTCTCAAGGTCCGTGTATTAACAGCACCAAATTTTTTAAATAATTCATTGCGCCGTTCATTGGAGAGTTCTGGTGGCAGATGAAGAATTCTAAGAGTATCAGAAATCTAAAATAAAATGTTGAATATTTAGCGTTTAAAGATTAAAGAGGGGTTACAATACAAATTGTAATAAACAAAACAGCAATTCAATAAAGGTTAGGTAGCCAGTAGACAATTTACATTCGATTTCTCTTTACAATTTATTAATACTACGTGTGTAAAAAAAAAAGGAAATTACATGTGCTGTCTTGGATGACATTCTAAATTAATATTGGAGTGATAATAATTCTATTATCAATCACTGAAATATGTTGATATTAGTTATGGTACCAGTGGCGACATCGGTGGCGAAATGCCCAAGTTTGTAGTGAAAATAGTTCCTACTGTTGCCATTAGATGAAGCCACGTGTAACTTTTAATAAAGTATTTTTTATTTGCGATAAATGCATAAGTAATATGATTCCTTGCGTTATACAGCTGGAATATCTTATATAATACGTCAAATTTATGTTTTCTGTGAATAATTATTTATAATTATTTTTACTTTAGTTAACAGCGCCATCTAGCGGCTGCATTGAGAAGT
The DNA here is from genome assembly GCF_026225885.1 of Hylaeus anthracinus. Classification (NCBI taxonomy): domain Eukaryota; kingdom Metazoa; phylum Arthropoda; class Insecta; order Hymenoptera; family Colletidae; genus Hylaeus; species Hylaeus anthracinus. Next base: position 676,607 of record NW_026534326.1, on the reverse strand, counting down.
ATTTTGACGACTGGTGGTAATTCTCTGAACTATACTATATATACCATAAAAAACGGCGGAGTGTCGCCTCTGTAAGAGTACTCTGCGATTACATTGATACGTCATCTTAATGATATGAAACTTGTGTCCATGTGTCAGGAGCAAGCATGCATTTCACATCCTTTATTTTTAGCTTCCGAAAGATAGCAATAAGCGTATTTATTAATTAGAATCAGTGGAAATAATTTCACGTATACGTTTAATGAACTTTAAAGATGGCGCTTTCGTATTTGACATGTATATGTAGTAAAGTGCTCGGTTGACACATGAAGGGGTTATATTTCTTCGAGCCTCTTGTAGTGTTCATATTATCTGCGAATTTATCATAAGAATATTTTCAACACAATTTCGCCACGAAAGACGCTGAGAAATCTATTAGTGAAGCCCACACTCGCCAAGTTTTGGTGAATGTTTTTAAAGTAACAAGCAGTAACAAGCTTCTATGACAGTAGATTGTCAAAGTATGTATAATATATTTATCTGTTTAAACCCCTCGTTTCTTTTAAACTTATCATATATTTGAGTTTTAGTCAAATCTATTGTACACAAATATAATTTATTAAGTATTTATAATGTATCCTAATGAAATTATTTATAATGTTAACTCAGAAGCTTAAGGGAAGGCAATGGGTGCAACGCCAAGTCGGTACGATGATCTGTCCAAGAATATTTATCTGGAGAGATTCTGTGGGAAGAAAGGCATTCTTCCTAATGATCCTTTTTGGGACACTTTCCTTTCCTACAATGTAAGACCACCCGTTACCAGGAATGATCAAATAGAGCTGGACTCCCGTTTGGATTCCTTGTGCCAGCAATTGCTCGCCAATAATCTAACCACTGGGAATCTTGGAGCTTTGATACAAGTTGTTCTTACTCGCACTAGCAACTTACTTGCATCTGTGCAAAATCAGAAGTATGGTATACTTTCATTGAAGCAATTTTATTCTAAAGCTAAAGTACAAATTAAACATAAAAATATTACTGGATTTAGACAACTATAGTTACCTTTACTTTATTCACAGAATTATATCGGCTTGGCAAACTTACAATGCACTGTTCGCTGTAAGATGTATATTAAAATATCTAATCGAAACAGTTGGGGAAGAAGAAATGGTGAAACATATTGAAGCGCCCGAGCTACCCGTATTATCGCAATCGAACTCGTCGTACAGATTAGAGGAGTTCTTCGAGGCGTTAACGAACATCATAACGGATGTTCCATTGTGGTAAATTCTATTCCGAAATTTGAATAAAAGCTACCATTTCTAAAATAAATATTTCATGTCACGATTTTTTTTTAACAGTGAATTTACGTACGTCGTTCACCTGGAAGCGATAAACTGTTTGCTGGTTTTGCTCTCTGTGCAATTGTTTTCGCAAACCGCGGCAGAATACAGCAGCATTTACAGAATAGCCATGCATTCGCATTCCAGTGAACGCGCACCAGCGGTGGTGTGCACGTTACTGCACAATTTTGTGCAACAGGAACACGCTCCGCCTGGGTTGCTCACGCAGCAGGCAGGAGGGAGTATTGTTTTCAGTATAGCTGGTATGTTTCGAAAGGATATACTTTCATAGATGTATGTATTTTTGTATTGATAAACAATGCTTTCCCAGCTGGATTGTGGAACGTGATAACGATGGGTATGGGTAGCAGTTTAAAGAACGTTCAAGTAACGAGTAATGGCATTTCCGAAGAGGAAGAAAGAAAGCGAGATACGGAGACTCCTCTTGCTAGTCAGTCTCTGTTGTTGCTATTGGTTCTAACGAACCATTGCACCGCTACGCAGAACCCATACAGAAATGCACTTTTTTCATTTGTGGGCATGGAAGGTTAGTAGCTGTTAGGATAGATCATTCCTGTGAAATGAAATGAATAAGTAAATCTCTACTACAAATAAATTGATTAAAATGTATGCGTATTCCTTTAGAAGACTGTAATTCAACGCAAGCGAAAAACGCATTTAGGTTTAATTTGAATAAATTGTACAATACTGTATGTAAAATACCAAACACGGACGAAGTCACGTTGTTGTTGTATATGTTACTGCATAGAAATTCGAGCGTGAAGCAAGACATCATGCGAAGCCCAGATATACAACTATTGGTGAATAGAATTGATTAATTTATTAATAAAACAATTTTAGGTGATAGTTATTATAGCTTAATAACTTACGTGTAGGTAACGCCCATATTGCAAATATTGTATCACGCTCCAAACAACACGTCTCATCACATTTACATGTCCCTCATCATTCTTTTAATTCTGAGCGAAGATGAAACGTTTAACAAGAGAATACATGAAATCGTAAGTAGGTTTACGCGCATTAATTAATGTCATTTGTGTACAAGAATTTTGTATCGAATTTCATATAAATGTTGAATTTTCAGATGCTCAAAGGTGTCAGTTGGTACACGGAGAGATCCATAAGTGAAATATCCTTAGGCGGGCTGCTGATCCTTGTCGTCATCAGGACGATACAGTATAACATGTTCAAAATGAGGGTAAAGACGCGTACACCTGTAAACAATCGTTAAATATATACCACGATAAAGTATTTCGTGTACTCCGCAGGACAAGTATCTACACACGAATTGTTTGGCAGCGTTAGCGAACATGTCTGCGCAATTCACGTCCTTGCATCCTTACGTTAGCCAAAGATTGTTAAGTTTATTCGAAACGCTCGCGAAGAAGCATGTCAGATTGGAAACGAAGATACGGGCGCAGCCCTCGGTTCCTTCTGACAGTACATCTATTACAGTGAATGGAACCACCGCAAACACAGACTTGGTAAGATACCAAGGTAACGGTTTGCTCTAATTAAAATGATTAAAGTGATTTAATATACACGATTATGTTACAGATTCAAGATCTGACGATTCTCGAAGAAGTTCTGCGGATGGTGTTAGAAATCATAAATAGCTGTTTGACTTATAGGCTCGCGCATAATCCTAATTTAATATATACACTTTTGTATAAGAAAGACATTTTTCAACCGTTCAGAACGCATTCAGCGTTTCAAGATATCGTGCAAAACATAGATTCTGTAAGCATAGCGAACAATTATAACACCTTCGATACTTTGTAGACGTGGATGGTAGCAAAAGAAATTTTTTTTAGGTCATAAACTTCTTTTCTTACAAATTGGAGCAAAAGGATCAGTCGCAGCTCGGCGTCAGCCAAGTATTAACCACGATACAGCAAGGCACCAGTGAATGGCCACGCGATCGATTAAGGGTATGGCATATACATGTTTCTCTCTATTCTTCATCGTTCGTTTTCTCTATCGCATAATTATTTCTTGCACAGAAGTTTCCAGAATTGAAGTTCAAGTACGTGGAAGAAGAACAGCCAGAAGAATTCTTTATTCCTTACGTGTGGAGTGTTGTTTGTCAAAGCGCGCTGTTGCATTGGAGCGCGGAGAATATAAAATTGTTTTCACCTCACAGCGGAGAGCAGACGACGATTATAGTTTGCTGATATCGAGACAGAAGCTGCTGCTCGCAGTAACTATACTATAGAAACAAATTACGAAATATTCGACGCGATATTTCGTAACGGGACACTTATTTGATATGGAAAGAGAACACTATTTTGATTATTTATTGTAAAAGTAAAGGAAGATGGAGAATAGACCAAAATTGTTTAAAATATATGTTCGCTTTACGTTTGAGATCTATTTAATGGTATTTATCACCTTTGTCAGGGCGTTCTGTTCGAGTTAATATCTTATTTTGTAAAATACTGTCCGTTTGTTCAGTTCCGTTTGACATAACAGGTAAATTTAATCAAAGAATGGTGTAATGTGTAATACGTGAGCCTAATTAAGAGTATAATTATTGTAAAGCGTTCGGAATGATTCCAACTTGTCCCCCAGAGGCGCAATTTTCGAATGTACATCTTTATTAAACAAATACAGTTGACGTCTTAATAATTATTTATAATATGTCGTTACAGATAGTATTTCACTTTCCTAGCCTGTGCAGCGTGTATACATGGCCGCATATGTCTGTGTGTATGTGAGAGTGTATATTCTGTGTTTACAGTCTATTGCTAATATTTCTCTTGTCGAACGAGCTTCAATTGCTGAATTAACAATGTAATTTTTACGTTTCTGTGCGCCCAGTAGTGTGTCCTGTTATACTGAAGGTAATCCTCAGCCATATACTTCATCTCCTGGAACTAGTCCAGCGTACAGATAGTATTATTAATTAAATCCCTTAATTCTACTACATAACGTTACTTAATCTTATTAGTTAACACACAATCAATCTGCGATGGGAGGGAATTTTGTTGGCTTGTAGTTGTTCGCATACAGCCTAACTGGTTGGTAGTTACTTCGTTTCTCACACCGTCACCATAGGATTGGTTTTCTTTCTTCTAAACTTGGATTTATCTGAAACATTCTGCTGACTATCTTAGGCGAACGGTACGTGTAAATATAATAGTATAATAGTATTTATAAACGTAAACATACATACACTTATACATGTGCATATGTATACGCTAGCTGCCTACAAAATACAATAGTTACATTACAAATTCATACCTTCCCCTCTGTTTCTTTCCATTTTATAATCATCATTTGCAAACAGCTTAGATATATATATATATATATATTTTTTTATATATAATATATATTATAATAGTATAATCTAGTTGGTTTTTGTTCTTGTGTAGTTCCTTTCCTTCGTAATTATATAATTAAGTACATCTTTAGAGCAAGTGTGTACACCTAGTTAGGTTGCGATGGTGTTGTTATTCTCTTTTTTAGAGGTTTCCTTTTGTCTCGAGTGACTCGTTAGACCAAGTGACGGAGAATACATCATGCCAAAAGCTGGTAGTCTCTTTTGTGCAATTTTTTTACATTTTATACTTATACAAAAGACTCAAGAAAGGATGCTCTTGTGCGATTAAAAAGGAATTTCACAAACGAATTTTTATAGCGTTAGCGGATGCTCTTATAGAAAGATTGGAACCGTTCCTTTCGAGTAGGATCCTCGAGATTTACATAATTAAAATCCATATTGACTCGAATCGAACATTTATAAATAAATGTTTGTAGTTTACACATATAGGTATGTATATATGCGCAGGCTTGATTACAAACACATGGCGACGTTTGTTCACCGATCTGCATTAGCTTGAATCGATATTATTGTAACGAAATGAAACATTTACAAATTCACATGTCCAGTTACACGTATAGTGCAGGCTTAATGCTTAGGTTTTTGTTGTTTGTTTAGGGACATTTTGAACATTTGTTCCTTTTTCAATTTGAGCTTAAGAGATGTATAATTGTAATATGTATATTCGAAGGTTTATAAGAAAACTATCGTTGAAGAAAGAGCGTGAAATAAGTAGCGATTATGGCAAGTAACACGATGATATAGCGAGTGGCTATGGTAGCTTTTCAAACATTCGACAAATCTCTTATAAAAATGATATGATATGCTCATTGGAAAAATAAATTGTTCATATAGTTTCTATGAATATAGATATCCGTACACAAACTTTCAGTACTAAATATCCGACCGGTATAACTCTAAATACATAAATACATACATAAGATCCTTTCATTACTTCGTAGCGAGTATGAATGCGCAGTCGTTAACGAGATCATTTAGTCAGAATTAATACCCTGCGGATCATTGCACGTACTAGGCATTTTACACGACGATCTTCTACGTTCCGTCGAGACAGACACGTTGCCGAGAGTGGAATACAGATTCATTGAAATGGGTAACGCATAAATACGTATATACGTAGTTACGTTATATTCTAATTACGGATGCATTACAGTTTGTAGAACGTAGAAGAGCATCGTGGACAAATGTCCGCCTATCTCTATGCGCCCGTTCCTTAACACCTATGCCATTATAACAGTAATGTTTAACATACAACAACAGTAGAGCAGTTGCGGTTCGCCTAATTTGCGAATGTACTGACGAGAAATCAGTCGACGAGTTTCGCTATTAAAATACAGAGTAGAATTCAACATACTAGCTTGCATAAAGGCACGTAAAAATCAGTTTCTCTATGAAAAGAGTGATTGCACGATAATTGTTTAAAAAAATAACAAACGATATAACCAGCCCGAGGTCGATCGCTGCGCATTGTTTAGAACAATCGTTTCTCCACCTATTCAAGGCTACTAATCTCACCACAGAATAATGATCGGACACTGTATGTATATGTAAGTACACGTGTCTCATGCACATACACATATATGTACTTCATACAGTCTCTATACGCAACGGATTTTTGCATACAAATCTATATGCATGCGCACACATGTATACGGATATGATTATTATTATACCGTATTTTAATGGTGAAGCACTATCGTATGACGCGCGGCAATGTCCTCACTAGAAGCTACAATTTTCTTTTTTTCCTTTTTTTCTTTTTTTTTTTTCATAGATCAATCAGGAAGGAACATTGTGCAAATTATTACGGATTTTCTCGCTTAAAAGTAAAACGCATAATTGGGCAAGTACGATAGCATGGCCCGATCCAGAGTAAAGAAACATTCTTTCGGTTTTAATACTAATTACAAAAACATATTCCTCGAATAAAAAACGACACAGAATGTACGTACTTATGAGATCAGATATGAAATATGCTTAAAAATTTCGTTACGTGGTAAATTGCCTTTGATTATGGCGTTACGGTATGCAATTATCGGGCCTCCGTGTCGATAAACAAAAGTAGTAGTAACGGCGAATACGGTTAGCGATAGAAAAATGTATAACAGTGGAATAAATGGCGGAGAAGATAATTGAGAGTATACAAAACAAGTTCCCTTTGTCCTACTGCTATTACTACTACTACCAATGAAGAAAACAATAATAATTAGTACTAATGAGTGACATAAATAACGGGAGAGATTCCCAGCAAACTTAAGTATTCTTTGTAAAGTGGATACAAAGAGTTCAATTATTCGGTAAAGCGTCCCGCACTCTTGCAAGTTTTACTGGCTCCAAAGCAGAGCGCTAACCGTAACAATAGCTGGCGTCAACGATACAAATTTCATTAATGGGGACGGATACAACACGACCTCTCGCCTTTAGATAGGAATACGGTGAAAAATCCAACTATCAGCTCGATGCAGAAATAATTACATTTGCACCAATCGAACATTTTCGGTGTCATTAGGAAACAAACAATCTCCAAACGTCAAATTCCAAATGGAACGATCCGAGCAACTAATCAACAGTAATAAAAAAAAAAAAAAGCAAAATTACTCTCTATAAACAGGTTAGCACTCTGCTCGACCGCTGCGCAAAGAAAGGGGAGGGATGAATGCAGAGGAATAGTAATTTAAACGTCGCGGTGATCCCATTCCAAGTCGTGGCTGCGATGTTGTCCGTTGCTCAGCTCGCAATCGTTCTCGCAGTCCGAGCTGTCCAAGTCGTCGTCTCTGTACGAGCCATCTTCGGAGTCGGAGCTTCCAGAATCGTCGACGTCCTCCTCTCTCTGACTGGGATGATGAGGATCGTGTTCGGTGAGCCTCTCCATAGGATTGACGGTAATAGCGAGTGCGGAGTCGTCCCAGGCCATCTCAGTCTCGGCAGCCAGTTCGTCTCCAGCGGATCTTCGACGTTTCGCGGCTCCTCTGACCCTTGCTGCTCCGACCATCGCCATCAGCAGCAAGAAACAGATACAGGCAGCAGCGACGATGGTGACGGCGTGGCTGCCGCCTGCTCCGATGCTCCTGTTACCCTCGCGCAGGATGGTGGTGGCGTATTCCTCGGGGAGTTCCGCGTGATGAGGAGAGAGTTGCGCGTGGCCAGGTATGGGCTCCAGGATTCTAGCTATAGGTGGCTCGTCAGGCGTGGAACGAGGAAGAGCTGTGGTCTTCTCTTTAGGATGAATAACAGCCAACGTCTGCACGTACTCGTTGCTGGCGAAACGGCCGCTGAGCTCTGAGCAGGTCAGCTTAAACACGCGATCCAGATAGTAAGCAGGCTTTCGATTGGTGTACATGATCAGACGTATCAGCTGCTGGTAATTGTACGGCGTGTCAGCGCCCGAGAGGACGACGCCATCTCTGTCTACTCGCGCGGCGATGGAGTGGATTCTGCGTAGGGCGTCTCCAGGTAGACCTAGGCTCTCGTGATCGGGGTTCAGGCTTGGATAGACGCTGACGGCACAGGCATCCAGCCTGGCGGCGGAGCCAGCGGTGACACGGGCGTCAGGGAATACCCTGACACCTAGACGGAAGTCTGCGTACTCCCTGGCCACGTAGCCTGTGCCGTTAACGGTTATTCCAGGTCGCGGTGGAGGCAGGACAGTGACGTATGATTGAACCGTGGGGACAGGAAGAGGATTGTTCTCGCTGCCCTCGCAGACGATGGTCGTTTCCAGACGGAAATTACGCCGACCTGGCGTAGGGAATCGTCTGGAGTTGGAGTACCCGATGCGACGGATCAGCGTCTCCACGTTGGTGCGGTTGTCCCCGTCGATTCGGACCTCTGTCAGGTCTGAGTTGGTGAGTAATTGAGTTCCTGGCTGAAGCAGGTCCATCGACGGGACACGGATGCCCTCCTGGCAACGACGCAGGCAGGACAGCACATCTGGCTTTTCGTTTCTTCCAACCAGAACCGAGAGTCCAGCCAGATACCCGCGGAAGTGGTGTTTCGTTTTGTTGTCGGAGCCCTGCCAGCAGGCACCGACGACCAGGGTCGTGTTGACGCCTTTCGCGGGGTGCAGGGGCCAGTCGTCGATCACCTCTGGATTCTTCTCGTCCGTGTGCCACTCTTCTCCGTCGACGTACAAGGTTACATGAGGGAAGTCGACCTGGACGGCGTAGTGATGCCACTTGTCGTCGCAGGCTTGGACCAGCTTCCAACGCCACTCAGCGGGTCTGAAGATGTTGGGGTCGCCTTCAGAGAAGTCTCGTCTGAGCAGCAGGATCAACCTGCAGTTCCTGATGAACAGGGCGTAGTGATGTCTGTTCATCTCTGAAATTTAAACGGATCTTTAGTATAACGGATCTTTAGTATAACGGATCTTTAGTATAACTTCCGGCAAATACACAAGAAAAAAAGTTGCGACGAGGAACTTGAACGAGGAAGCTTACTGTGATCGTCAGCAGCGCACAGGATATGTTCCTTGAGGTGTGGATCCTGTCTAGGGCGGGGTCTGTGCTTCACCCACACTCCAATCGTGAATTTCTGAGCCAAGGTGTGCTCCAGAACGTCGCTAGGTATAATGGCGGCCGAGTCAACCCCGTCGAATTCGAATATTTCGTCAGCTTCCCTGCCCTCGTCCCTGGACAGAGAGGCAGTCCAGGAAGTGGTGGGTCCAGGGGTGGGTAGTAAATCGACGCTCTCGCGAGATGCGCCGCATAGTTTGCGTTGGCTGTGGACGCCATAGGTGTCACGGTCGCAGCCCTTGCCTATATGATCCGTGGCGAGGGTTAGAGTAGCTCTAACGTTGCGCAGTATACATGGGGCGTCGCAGAGGTCTAGCTTTGCAGAGGGGAGCAACGGTTGAGAGGATACTCCAGCGGCGTAGTCTACCCTTTCTGGGATCCCTCGCCATCCTGGAGCGCAGACACGGTTTACCTTGACGGTCACCATGGCTGGAGCTGATTGCTTCATGCCACAGTCGTACGCGACCACGCTAAGGATGTAGTTATGGGAACGTTCGTAGTCTAAGGGTTCTGTGTTGCGTATGGCTCCCTCGTTGTCGATGATGAAGGGCTGATCTGCAGTCAGGATCTCGTATTTACACACGTCTCCGAATTTCGGAGTGCAGTCCCTGTCGGAGGCTTCCACGCGTACCACTTCTTCGTAGAGTCTGCCTTCGTCCACTGTGCTGACGTAGGCTGGCTGAAGGAATTGTGGAGCATACTCGTTCACGTCCACTACTGTGATGTGCACCGTGGCGCTGGAATGAAATTCAAAGGACGATTTAGTATTGAAACTATAGCTAGTTGAGCAGTTTACGTTACATGATTCGTACTTTTCTGAAAACGCGCCATTGCAGCCAACAGCTTGGACGTCGAACTTGTAGTTGCGCCTTTTCTCGCAGTTCAGGACTCGTAGAGCTCTCAGCTCCGCCATTCCTTTCTCTTTCAGGACAATTTCGAACGGTGCCTCGCCGTGGTGTTTGTTTGCGATGCGGAAGGAGCATACCTTGGCACCCAAAGCTCGAATCTGCGGCGTTACCTCGACCAGAGTTTCGTTTTCCTTCACCAAACCGTGGTATCCGCTTTCCAGACTATCCAAATCCAATCGTGGAACTGAAAACGGGCAATATTTGTGAGTACGTGGGATACAAACAAGATTTTAAGTTTTGTGTATATTTGTGGCTAATTTTCTTTGGTTTATTCGTGTTCATTTTGGTTCTTTCAAGGTGACTTCCTTCCTGTTTGCATTGTATTTGTTTCTCTTTTAGAAATGAACTGTATCGAATTAAGGTTGAGCGTAAATGGAAGACTAGTTGCAGGGACAATTTGTTTTCAGGGTAAATGATATTTATTCTTGCGACTTTCAATTGTAATCTGGTCAATAGCAACAGCGGATACATTCACTGGAGCATATATGTTGGAGTTCAAAGGGTTGGGTTGAATCCATCTAAAAACAGGACGAACACGTATAATGCAAAATCGAGGAAAGGAATAGTTGAATCGAGAGTCTTTTAAATTATTTGTAGAATCTTTAGACATTTACAAGCTTAATAATAATAATCACGAGTAGATAAATTTTTAAATTTCTTGAAAGTTATTAAATAATTTATGAAGTATGTAAAGTTTCTAAGGATGTATTGTTGAGTGGTAATTAAGCATCCAATACAAATTACGAAATACTACAGAGTACTCGATCTGGTTCGAACTATTTTCATTGCGATAAAAAATACAATAAAATCGAATGTAAAGAAACTAAGAATAGTTCGAATTATGCAGATTGTACATATCGATTCATCACGCGAGCAACGATAAAGGATCATAATGCGGATCTCTTTAATGAATTTTTATGAAAATATTCGACGAACCGTGTCAAAATATTATTGCATCTCATATAGATACACAAGACGCTCGAGTAATAACTAATCAACGGAAAAAAATCCGATTCCGATTCCAGTCGGAACTGTTTTCTCGTAATTAATTCCGATTTGACGTTTATCTACCTCGTTATCAATAAAAACGTGATTAATTCTGACATAACTGAGCATATTAGGCGTCATGTACGTCGTCGTAATTATTTTTCCCGTGTCTCGGGCCGCATCGACTAAATCAGGTGCAAATACGGTATCGGAGGACCTATTGGGACCAGTCAATGAATTCGCCATAACAGTTTGGGTGACTGCAGGTGCTCGCCAAAGGAACAATCGCACCTGCGAGTCATCCACCGCGCGATATACCGTCAAATCAGCCACGATTCGACGGAAGTAACTTAATGGAAACGTTACGGACGATTTTTCATTGAAGGAGAGGGTTCGGAGGTGGTTCAGGTAAATGTAGGCCATCGGAAAAGAGAAATGAAATCACCTCCATGATTGTTGAAGGAACTCGGAGTCGACTCGAGGGCTGGGATGCTCGCGTGGGAGAGACCTAGGGTCAATCCTAAAAGCACAGCCGCCAACAGCATTTTCCTTGGTCCTTGTCTCCAGGATACTCCGATTATCGCCTCGCCTAACAGCACTTTGTGTATCACTCTTCGGGGACGCGGTTTTTAAAAGAGCATCGCCGTCTACTGCACTGTACTGCACGACTCGGCTTGCGACACCACTCACAATCGCGAAGTCAATATTTGAGCAGAATATCGATTCGCCTGAAAAACTAGTCGCGATTCTCGCCGACAGTTGGCGCGCCAGATCAGGAACGCTTGGATACCGAGAACCATAGAGTTTTACTTGTTTTACAGACGAGAAACTCTGCTTTTCTGGGAGTCTTTGAACGTTTCTACCGCGATACTTGCAGTCAAGCGATCGGTCAATTGTCCAGGGTCTTTGATTTGTAGGGGGCGCCGTAGCCAGGTGTCCCTAATATGCGAATATACCGATGATTTCTCATGCTACGTAGTTTAACAATTTTTACGATCTAACTAGAGATTCACCGTTTGATATTATTACCTTGTCCTTTTTTCTCACAAATTTTAACGATAATCTTGCCCGGGGCGCCAATAATGCTAAGACCGGCACTGCTTGCAATTCGGCTAGACTAAAAAATTAAACAGAGGGACTCTTATCGGGGAGTATACGCCCTAAGATTATTTATTCTGGGCCTGAGACAAGCTAAATTATTTAAATTGTGACATTTTAATGAATAATATAGCAAATAAACAGTGGTATTAATATTATTATGGGTTTAGTACCGGTGGCGCCATCGGTGGCGAAACGTTCAAGCTTGTGATGAAACTAGTTCTCACTATCGTCGCTAGATGGCGACACTTATTAAAGGGGTATGAGTAAGGTTTACCCATATTTTTACCCATTATTTTAAACGATCTCTCTTGCTTAATGGATCGACAGAAAGTGCGTTAAAATATTTGAAAGGCAAACAACATTAAATTATGTTTCACAAAAGACAATCAAATGAATAACATCGAGTATCATCGAGTTAACAGTTAGTTCTTCTTTACTGACGGTCTTCATAAATCTTCTTATCGACGATGATGAGTCGTCCACCACAGGCCTCGATAATTATTGTTAAATTAAGTAACTACTCGCACAAACGATAAATTTGACATTATAACATAGATATCGTAGCATTAGGAAGCTAAGAATTGTACTCATAATGCATTTATGGCAAATTAAAAATAATTTATTAAAAGGTAGATGTTGAATCATCTAGCGACGCTAGTGAGAATTATTTTTACTTCAAGCTTGGGCGTTTCGCCACCGATGGCGCCACTACAAAATCAAATAAAAAAAATCAAATATCGTTGAAAAATGATAGATTAGAAATATTTACACCTTCCTTTACCATTTTATTATTTTATACTGTTATTGTTTCGTTCAAATTGAAGCTACTTTCGGTTAAAATACATTTACGTAAATTGTAAATAGTGACCTTAGAACAACGATCTAAACTTGTAGACTCAAATGCACATGTAAAAGCAGATAAATCCTTAATTAATATATTAAAATAATAAATTGTAGTATTCTAAAGCAAAGAATTGTATTAATTACGCATTTAGGAAAAATGAAGAACTTGGGCAATTATTCCACCAATGGCGTCACTGACACCAAACTGCAAATTCCCTAAAGGTGTGCATTCATCATAAACAACTTTCGAATGATTTTCGTGGATTCTTTATGCTTCGATTCGTCCATTCAACCTGAATAATCGTCTATTTATTACTAATGGAAATGTAAGTGGACAAATTCGTGTTTGAATTTCGTTTTACTATTTTTATAACTAAGTCGCCATCTTGAGAGCGATGCTCCCCTAGCGATGTTCCCCTAGCGAGGATCGCCCGAGTTTCGCATCTACAGAAATACTTTGCGAACACAGTTGAATTCGATTCAAAAACAGCCCGTCGATAACGCAGAAACACCTGCAGTAATTGCATTACCTACAATAGTAATATAATATTCATATTCTAACCTCGTGCATGGTAACAAAGTACCTCCTATGGTAAGGTACCTACAAAAAGAGCGCAACTTTCAGTAGTTTCACGAAACTGTTAGAAGATGGCTCTGCAGTGTGCAGTAGTTCATTACATCCGATTAATGGTTCCGTTCATGAGAAATTAATATGTTATTCATATTTTTAAAGTGTTTCCAATTGCATTTTCAAAGTTTCAATATTAATCTATTTTTAGGAAATGCTCTATTAATAGAAGGCTTGTCTAATAAATAATACAATAGCTAAATAAAGGTAGATACTTATCGTGGAATAAGAATAAAAGGATCGTAAAGAAAAAGGAACTTTAACGAAACAATTAGTAGGGAAAAGAGAAATTAAGAATAAATGATTTTCTGGTGTCTGTCTATCCATTTTCATTATTCGATAATCGTTTACTCGATCTGAAACATTTCATCTTCGTATCCACTCAATCTTAATCTTGATTAATTATAATTAAGATTAACAATAAAATTCAATGATTTTCAGTTGAAAATATTAAGTAAGTTAAGTTAAGGAAATATTAAGTTAAATCGTGCCCTATCATTGACGTACATGTCCAAGGACGAGTTCAATGGCCTGTGATCTCAAGGTCAGTCAAGGTCAAATCGTGAAAAATCTTAGAAATTTAATATCTTTTAAAGTATCACTTTTAGAGTGGGTATACCTCGATACTTTCGGTCCCAGAATTGATCGATCAACCGAATTCTGTCGTAAAAAATACCGCATACCATTTTGGAAACAGCCGTTGACCTTGGTAGCCAACTTTCGTCGCGATTATCCCTTTAAATTACATCATTTCAATCGCGTTATCGTTTAATATACGTACACGTAATACTATCGTAGAAAACACGAAAATTTGGATAAAAAATTCAGATGTCCGAATTACTAGAAAACTTTCGAGACAATACTCGAACCCTTTGACTCAGATACTTTTAATCGAGTGAATTAAACGAAGTTAATTAAACGAAGAGGAAATGGAGAGGATATATGTCGGGTGAACGACGTAACATAAAATGAATTTATACAAACAGGAATTTATTTTCACAAAGGGAACATGTTTATTAAAAATCTAGTATCGTTTTCCTATGTCTACAGTAAATATCACAGGTACACGTTTCTCTATCACAAAATCCTTTGCTCGGTCATGCTCGTCCCGTTATCAGCGTTGGCCAGGACTATTAAAACGTTCGAGTTAACCTAAAACACGACCGAGGAGATACATAACAACGTTTTCAGCGCGAGAAAGGGCTCTTCTTTTTTTTTTCTTTTTTTTTTTTTTTCTTTCGTACTATACACGGGGCGTTCCCGCGCGAAAATGGGGCAAAATAAACAAAAATTCTCGATAAAAGTATGCAATAAACAATAGATAACACCGTCAAGCGAATTAAAGCTTCAGCCGCGACCACTTTACAATAGAGATCTCAGTAGTTCCGTAACAATTTACAATAATCAGTGGACGAAATTATACAGTAGCTTACATCGTTATCATCTCTTATTTTACATCGTCTCTCTTCTTCGGCGTAAACACCTTAAGGTCTATAAACCCTTTCGCCTTTGCACACCCCCTTCTCCTTTCGCGAACCACCTCGAGCATAATCGAGAGCTCGCGGCTCGAATCACAGACGAAATTGCAACACAATTATTCTTCCGGTTACCTCTTCTAGTCCACGGTTACACCGAGGTTACATCAAGGTTGTACCAAGGTTACACCAAGGTCACCGACGTTTCGGACAGACTCGGTAGGTTTCTGGCTCTTCTAGTCCAAGGTCACCGAGCTCACCAAGGTCTTCAGATAGGCCCGGTAGGTTCGCGGCTCCTCGGATTCCAAGGCTTCCTCGACGAGCTGATATTCTTTCTTCATCTTCTACTTCAAGGTCACCGAGGTCACCAAGGTC
>NW_026534326.1:660876-661080 GCF_026225885.1 Hylaeus anthracinus | reverse complement strand
ATTCTTTCTTCATCTTCTACTTCAAGGTCACCGAGGTCACCAAGGTCTTCAGATAGGCCCGGTAGGTTCGTGGCTCTTCGGATTTCAAGGCTTCCTCGACGAGCTGATATTCTTTCTTCATCTTCTACTTCAAGGTCACCGAGGTCACCAAGGTCACCAAGGTCTTCAGATAGGCCCGGTAGGTTCGCGGCTCCTCGGATTCCA
>NW_026534326.1:658945-660866 GCF_026225885.1 Hylaeus anthracinus | reverse complement strand
ATAGGCCCGGTAGGTTCGCGGCTCCTCGGATTCCAAGGCTTCCTCGATGAGTTGATGTTCTTCTTCATCTTCTACTTCAAGGTCACCGAGGTCACCAAGGTCACCAAGGTCTTCAGATAGGCTCGGTAGGTTCGTGGATCCTCGAATTCCAAGGCTTCCTCGACGAACTGATATTCTTTCTTCGTCTTCTACTTCAAGGTCACCGAGGTCACCGAGGTCTTCAGATAGGCCCGGTAGGTTCGTGGCTCCTCGAATTCCAAGGTTTCCTCGACGAGTTGATGTTCTTTCTTCATCTTCTACTTCAAGGTCACCGAGGTCACCGAGGTCTTCGGATAGGGTTGGTAGTAGCTCTTCATTCCTTCTATCCCTCCCTCTTCTGGTTCGCTCCTTCCAAGGTTGCCAAGGTCTCCAGAGAAGCCGACAGGTTTAGTCGCCTGGAGGAAGTGCTATTTTCATGGTTCCTCCGCTACCTCTTCTTCCAGGTCTCGTCCAAGATTCTCGCGTCTTCCAGTCTCTTTTAGTCGAGTCTCTCCTAGTCGAGTGTCTTCTAGTCGAGATTACCAGGGTCTCCAGATGGGCTCGGTGGGTTTGGCGACCTGGAGGAGTCCCTGGTGGGTCTGGGACATCGTCTCGATGTCCGTCCTGACGGGAGAGGGCTGGCTGGAGGCTGGCGTCAAGGGCATGGAGTACTCGTCGGAGCTGAGGTCGCTGGAGGACGGCGAGGACTGCGGCGCGGCGACGTGGATGGTCAGAGGTCCTGTCTTGTCCATGGAGTTGAGCTTGTGTCCCAAGTGGGTCATCAGCTTGGTCCCCAGGGCCACGTCCACCCCGGGAGTGGCCGCCAAGCAGCGGCTGACTTCGTTCGCGCAGTGAGTGTAACCCGCTCGGAATCTGTCGGCGTCGATCACTGGGTTCGCCGACAATCTTTGCTGTCTTTGTAGCTTGTGGAGGTGGCGAACGGTGAGCTCGAGGATGTCTGCCTTCTCCAGCTTGGCCACGTTCTCGCCGTCGCCGGCTAGGGCTGTCACCATCAGGTCCTTGAGCTCGTCCAGGCACCGGTTGATGCGCGCTCTGCGTTTCCGCTCTAGCATTGGTTTCATCACCTGGACAATTAGAAACAGGAGTCTGTTAGAAGAGAAGATTAAAGATCGGAGAGTTTGGATATTCTGAGCTGTCAGTCTAGATCGGTATCTTTGTCCAGAAAGAGGTCAATTTTTCAGGAAAGATTGGATTCAAGTGGACGTAGACGAGCGAGAGGCAGGTCAGAGATCAGGAGGATTGAGAATAACAGGTCGAGTTGTTTAGGGACGCTTACCTTTCTGTACTGATAAGTTCTGGAGATGGGCTGCTCCTGTCCGTCTACCATCATGATCTGCTCGTGCATCTGCATGGTTAATCCTTTGGACACTTCACACACTTAATAAGCACAAGTCGAACGAGTATCGTTTGATAAACTAGCTGTTACACCGTGAACGGTCACCGTGATTGTGGTGGCTGCGGTCCGCGGCGCGCGGTTATATAGTGGAGGGGCCCTTGGCCGTCGCAGGGCAAGGGGGTTCTGGTTGGGTGTCTGGAGGGGGACAGGCCTTCCGTGGGAACGGTCCGTAGAGGTTGGTTCCCAAGCAAGCACACCACCTGTAAGCGGCAGCTGCCAGACACGCGCCCACACCAAGCCATCGTCACCGTTTCTTCGTCCTCGTCGCACCGGGGCCTCGAACCCGTATTTCCTACCTCGTCTGATCCTCCTCTGGTAGTCGTGCCACGGTATGCCGCACGTATCCTCTCTCTCTTTGCTCGTTTCGGGCTGCTCACACGGAAGGAGCAGCCGATATCGCGGTTCCTCGTCTCCCCCGGTACGCGGAGTGAGTGAGTGAGAGAGAGAGAGAGAGAGAGAGAGAGAGAGAGAGAGAGAGAGAGAGAG
>NW_026534326.1:657922-658935 GCF_026225885.1 Hylaeus anthracinus | reverse complement strand
GAGAGAGAGAGAGAGAGAGAGAGAGAGAGAGAGAGAGAGAGAGAGAGTCACAGGGGCCCCTAGTCTTCCTCTTTTTTCCATTCTAGTACCCGAGGAGGGTATATACTCGTGCTACATCTTCTTATCGAGGGATCCCCTCTCTCTGTCGTTCGGCAGCGTTGCTCGGCATGGGTCCGTCCTTGTCCGTTCCCCGGCCGCGTGGAGCGTGCTGGGCACAAGTCCAACGTTCTCCCCGATTGCAATCCCACTAGTTACACGTTACTGAATCACGGTACGTGTGTCTATGTTACCAAGCCACCGCAAAACGATACCGTGCCGGTTCGCTTCCTGTCGCTTCCTCTCGCCAATTGAACAATCATTTTATGCCCATATTAACCGTCGCGTGAGAAACTACCAGCGCGGACAGACGAACCGTTGGCCAAACGATCGCGAGATAGACGGGATCCTGGAAACCTTTGAAAAACATTAGGATCTTGGTTCGTTGGTTTTCCTTGAAGCGATCCACGGCAGCGCGGCAGCTCGATGCTCGGTTTATTCAGCGACACGATCATCGATAGACGAGATCGGACAGTTTCGAGATTGAAGAGTTCCGAGAGCGAACATTGACGGTTGGAAACTTACAAAATTGAGAATTTTTTAAATCTCGGACTGTCAAGATTGAGAAATTACAAAATTGAAGACTATCAAGATTGAGAATTTTCAAAATTGAAGACTATCAAAATTGAGAATTTTCAAAATGTGGGAACTATCAAAATTGAAGATTTTCAAAGTTGGTGACAATGACAATTGGATCTTTCAAAATTAGAGATTCTCAAAATTGGAGACTATCAAGATTGAGGATTTTCAAAATTTGAAGACTGTCAAGATTAAGGATTTTCAAAATTTGAAGACTATCAAGATTAAGGATTTTCAAAATTGGAGACTATCAAGATTGAGGATTTTCAAAATTTGAGACTATCAAAATTAAAGACTATCAAGATTGAGGATTTACAAAATTGGGGACTATCAAAATT
>NW_026534326.1:635004-637922 GCF_026225885.1 Hylaeus anthracinus | reverse complement strand
ATTATGTACAATCCTACAGAAAACATATAGAAAGTTTTTCTGTAAAGTGGAAACCCAATTTTTTAAAAATGGAGAATGATTTATTCAAGAAGTCATTAGAGGGTTAGGTAGTCTAATTTTCAAAAATTCGTCACGTGCTTAATAATGAACATTTTGGTTCGAAACTTTTTTTCCTTGGGGATTATATAAAATCCTACAGAAAACATATAGAAAGTTTCTCTGTAACGTGAAAATCCAATTTTTAAAAAATGGGAGAATTTCAAGAATTCACTAAAGGGTTAGGCAGTGTAATTTTCAAAAATTCGTCACTTGCTTAATAATGAACATTTTGTATCGAAACTTTTTTTCCTTATAGATTATATAAAATCCTACAAGAAACATATACAAAAATTTTCTGTAACGTAAAAATCCAACTTTTTAAAAATAAAAGAAAACTCTTTTTGAAGTATTCTAAAATGTCCTATAAAAATCCTCGTCGGTCGTGCGTGGGGTTAATCTCGTGGCCAGTAGAACGCACCATTCGTTCCAATACGAAGCCAAAGAACCTAGAAGAAACGTAAAGCCAATAATCGTTATGCGAATCATTGACGTTACGAAGGTAGCCATTAACGAAAGGAAAGACAGTCTCTCGTTCCTGGATCCTCTCTCACCCGTCGAGGTGGAGATAACACAGTGAATGGGCACCGGATAACCCCTTCCCAGTGATCTTACACGGATGAGTAACGAAAGGCCACGAGTATCGAGTGAAACGTAAAAAGTATATCCTGCTTAATGACCGTACATCCTTCTCTCTATCCCCTGGCCATCTTCTTGCATCGTCGCCCCAGCCAATTACCACGCTTCAAAGGAAACGAGCTCCGTTGACTCTATCACGCGATCTTCTATACGCTCTGGTTTGACAAGGTGTTTATGAAACGACGATAAACGAACATCGCTTTCCGTAGCGTTAAATTAGAATCGATAACAGATGGATCGAGCGTTAGTGTTTTTACACGTACTTTCAGTCTGTAGATCCTAAAGTCAAATCTAAGAT
Organism: Hylaeus anthracinus; assembly: GCF_026225885.1. Lineage (NCBI taxonomy): Eukaryota > Metazoa > Arthropoda > Insecta > Hymenoptera > Colletidae > Hylaeus > Hylaeus anthracinus. The sequence goes on along the minus strand of NW_026534326.1, from coordinate 636,889 downwards.
GGTCACGCAAAGATGGAAGTGTTTAATAAGCGTTAATACGAACACAATTTGAAACAGACTCTACAGGATGTGTCAAAAATATTGTAGGTTCTCGAAGGAGGTGAACTTACTCGCGATAAGAACACGGTGTGAAAGAGACGTCGAATGTTTTTTCAGAAAAGGGAACACCAGTGTAAAGAGCTACAAAATTACTAATTTCTGTAATTTGTTTTCCTTTGCTTAATCGATTATATTTTGATTAAGAAAAGGAATAGGATATCGAGGACACATTATACGTATAGAAATTTTTATGGAAAAATATTGAAAAATGGTACAGTTATACAACGTTGTAATGAGTGTAAAAGACCACAGAGACCACCCTAAGAGAAGAATGCATTCTTCGTTTCGCAATTAAAATAAATCCTACAATAAAAAAAAAGAGACTGGCGATAAGAAGAGAATTTGAAAGAAACATCGAACGATCCTGGTACCTATGAGGGTGAGAGTCACCCCCGTGCCACCCTGGCTCCCCCAGGCACGTGAAGAAATCCCCAAATGCGTCCAGGTCACGGAATCTCGATATACGGAAGGGAAGAAAAGGTATAGAAGGGTGTCCGTCCACCTCATAACTCGTGTAGCACACGAGTCGATGCACATGCTCGATATTCCCATGGATTCCTTGCCTTATGGCGGCCGGCAGGATAGGTTCGGTCTTCCCCCTTCCTTCTCTGGTCGCTCCTCTCTTTCCAAACACCATGGGATTTCCCCCTCGTGTGCGGATCACGAGCACGGCGTGTGTAGGCACGCACATGTCCCGAATTCCCACAGTTCTTCCCCAGAAGAGACGAACGATGCGCCAGGTCGTAACGCGTTCCTCCTTCGCTGCTTCTCCTTCGACGCACACGCACTCGCGCGTTCCCAGGTTCGCCCGAACCACGAGGATATTGGCCACGTGCAACCACGCGCCGCCATTTGCCGCGCTTTTCGAGCTCCTTTCAAAACAATCCCTTCAACCGGGGGGGAAACACTTTTTTCTCCCTTAGTCGTGAACATTTTCGATCGAAACTTTTTTTCCTTGGGGATTATATGGAATCCTACAGAAAACATATAGAAAGTTTTTCTGTAACGTGAAAATCCAATTTTTTAAAAATGGGAGAATGATTTTTTCAAGAATTCATTAGAGGACTAGGACGATTAATTTTCAAAAATTCGTGGGTCTCTTAATAATGGACATTTTCGATCGAAACTTTTTTTCCTCGGGGATTGTATGGAATCCTACAGAAAACATGTAGAAAGTTTTTCTGTAAAGTGGAAACCCTATTTTTTAAAAATGGGAGAATGATTTGTTCAAGAATTCACTAAGGGGTTAGGCAGTCTAATTTTCAAAAATTCGTAGCTCCCTTAGTAATGAACATTTTGGATCGAAACTTTTTTTCCTTGGGGATTATACAGAATCCTACAGAAAACATATAGAAGGTTTTTCTGTAAGGTGAAAATCCAATTTTTTAAAAATGGGAGAATGATTTTTTCAAGAATTCATTAGAGGACTAGGACGATTAATTTTCAAAAATTCGTGGGTCTCTTAATAATGGACATTTTGGATCGAAACTTTTTTTCTTTGAGGATTATATTGAATCCTACAGAAAACATATAGAAAGTTTTTCTGTAACGTGAAAATCCAATTTTTTAAAAATGGGAGAATGATTTTTTCAAGAAGTCATTAGAGGGTTAGGTAGTCTAATATACAAAAATTCGTAGCAGTTTTAATAATGAACCGTTCGGATCGAAACTTTTTTTCCTCGTAGATTATACAGAATCCTACAGAAAATATATAGAAAGTTTTTCTCTAAACTGAAAATCTAAATTCTTAAAAATGGAAGAATGATATTTCAAGAATTCATTAGAG
>NW_026534326.1:631254-634994 GCF_026225885.1 Hylaeus anthracinus | reverse complement strand
GTGACACTCTTAGTAATGAACATTTTGGATCGAAACTTTTTTTCCTCGTAGATTATACCGAATCCTACAGAAAACATATAGAAAGTTTTTTTCTAAAGTGAAAACCTAAATTCTTAAAAATTGGAGAATGAATTTTAAGAATTCACTAAGGAGTTAGGTAGTCTAATATACAAAAATTCATGACACTCTTAATAATGTACATTTTGGATCGAAACTTTTTTTCCTTGTAGATTATACAGAATCCTACAGAAAACATCTACAACGTTTTTCTCTAAACTGAAAACCAAATTTTCTAAAAATGGGAGAATGAATTTCAAGAATTCGCTAAGGAGTTAGGTAGTCTAATTTACAAAACTTCGTAGCTCGCTTAGTAATGAACATTCTGGATCGAAACTGTTCGTAAAATGTTCGTAATGTGTCATTCGGTTCTGATCTGCAGTGTGCGTACCCAGGATTAAAAATAGACGCAGATATTATTTCCTCGCTAAGACAATTCGCCTCGTAACGACGCTGTCCGCCATTTTTCAAACACCTTGCGGTTCGATGACTCGCCGCGCGGACAATGTCAGCGCAATTATCGATCCCAGATTCCCCGAGGGGACTGGGGGTTTAACGATCGCTGGAGGAAACGCTCCCGCAAGAAAAGCCAACGCGAAGAAAAGAGCCACGCTCCGTACACGTTCCGTGCACACGCCTCGACGGAGCACCTAGATTACAATCGCGACCTGCTCGGATAGAAGAACGCCGTCACGAGCTGACAAGGACGACTGCGTGGACGAGAGAGAGAGAGAGAGAGTGAGACACAGAGAGAGTGAGAGACAGAGAGATAGCGAGCGAGAGACAGAGAGGAGCGGTAAGCGGTCGAGCGTATAATACTCGAGTCGGCATGTCGTACACGTACACCTACACGAACTCCTTATAAATACGAGACAGTGCGTGGCGCACTTGAGAGAAGGTGCGTAAGTCCGCATCTGCCCGAGATTCTCACGCGCGACGCATCTGTCTCGAGTTCCCACGAGACGGCCCTGGAGAACCCGTGGTCGAGAAAGTTTCGTCCGCCATTACTGTCCCGTCCACGTGGATGGGGAGTGCCAAGATTCACCGCCGTCGGTACTCGTCGGGAGCCACTCGACTATTCCATGATGTCAAACGAAAGGCTTCAGGCTTGAGGAAGGATTTCGCGATACCAGGAGTCACGCGCGAATTTTCCTCTTGGTCTGCCGGAATTTTTATCGACGTAACGCGATCTTTTCGAGCCTTTCACGCAGTATCGGGATCCACGAGGACCCTGCCGAGGGTTTCGACGCCTCCAAAGAAGAGGCTCGAACCATAAACGATTTAAGAAATGGGACCGGTGTCGGCTGTTTATACCCCTGTCCTCCAAATTGAGACCTCAACGTTTCAGGGACCACCGAAACAATTAACGCTAAATCCAACTGCATGCAAACCGTATGCAAACTGTATTGCACTCTATACAAACTTTATTGTATATTTATTTGTGTATTCCACTGTACACAAACTGCATTCCATCGTATATAAATTGTATTACATACGTGCTCGTGTATCGCACTGTATATAGACTGTATACAGGGTGTCCCAAAAGTTTGGGAGGAACCGGAAATGGGGAGTAGCTGAGACGATTCTGAACAACAATTTCCTTTGCAAAAATGTCGGATGGGGCTTCGTTAAGGAGATATTAAGAGAAAACGCCGACCAATCAGAGCGCGCGTAGACCGTGGGAGCGGCCGCGGTAGCGAAGGCTACGGCGCTGAGCGGCCGCGTCATTATCCTTCGATGCACGTCGAGTCACTTGTTCGCGTACGAGAGCGGCTACCTAGCGCGTAACCACCGCTACCGCGGCCGCTCCAACGGTCTACGCGCGCTCTGATTGGTCGGCGTTTTCTCTTAATATCTCCTTAACGAAGCGCCATCCGACATTTTTGCAAAGGAAATTGTTGTTCAGAATCGTCTCAGCTACCCCCCATTTCCGGCTCCTCCCAAACTTTTGGGACACCCTGTATATTGCATATATATAATTATGTACCATACTGTATACAAAACTGCATTCCATCGTATATAAATTGTATTACATACGTGCTCGTGTATCGCACTGTATATAGACTGTATATACAATCACATATTGCATATATATAATTATGTATCGCACTGTATATAGACTGTATATACTATCACATATTGCATATATATAATTATGTATCGCACTGTATATAGACTGTATATACAATCACGTATTGCATATATATAATTATGTATCGCACTGTATATAGACTATATTAATTATGTATTCATAGACCTTGATTGTATATATGTACAACCATATATTGCATATATATAATTATGTACCATACTGTATACAAAACTACATGGGCTAATGGATGAAACACTCGCATATACAATTGATGCATCGCATAGAAAAATCGCACGAGTTTGAACATAAACTGTATAGAACGCTAAATCGACTGATGCATAAAACGATTGTGCACACTCGACGTATTGCGCGTAAGAACTGTATAAAGAACCGAAGACAAAAGAAAATTGGCTACCGCATGGGCGCTACTGAAGCGTATCGAGAAGTGGATAGAATAGCGTATACGTGCAACGAGAGGAAGTGTATTTCCCGGGAGTTGGAGAATCGCTAACGACAATTCGCTAGAGCGACGGTGTGCGAGAGAGAAATCAGTCGGTAGCGGATAACCGGTAGGAACGCTGGTCGTATTCGTAGGTGTGTATACCTGACATACACGTCACACGTGACACGCGTGCGTGCACAGGCGCTTACATAGCGTGAGCACGTGTACGCTGTGTTTATACGTTCTCTCGGGGCCGTGGGAATGAGCATGCACCGCGACCGTTCTGGCACGAGCGCCGCGACAAGCGCGGACCCGCGCGAAAGTCGACAGACAAGGACGCTATGGTCGATTACCGTTCCGCGCCGCGTCGCGCATGCGGTACGCGCCACGCCGCGAGTCCACCCCACGCCACTCCGCGCCACCCCGCGCCACTCCACTCCGCGCCACGCCGCGCCACGCCACGCCACGCTCTGCTGTAACGCGCGCGCGAGCCAGCCAGTCACCGACACGTGCTTTTCTTCCAGCGGTAAACGTCGCGCGGGGAAACGTTCCACGGCATGGAAAGTATCAAAGAATCCGTTTCTTGTTACACGATCCTCTGGTAAATCTGTTTCGCTTCCAACAGAAGCTGAAACGCTCGCGGAAGGAACGATTGAAGCGACGAGAGCTTGATTAGACGAATTAGTCCATGGATTAGGTGCGTTATTAGGCCGTGGTTTATTTTAGATTGGGAAAATTCTAGGTTGAAACTTCGACGCATAGAGTGAGATTCTTAATTGGGTCATTTTTATTGTCCGTGCATTGCCACGTACTCTCTCATACTCTCTATTCTGAAATCGATTGTTCAAAGGAATTGTGAACACGTTTCGTTTGCTTTCGTACCTTCCGTAGGAGTTTTTAATGTTGAATAGAGCTATGATTACTGTGCGTTGATCCTAATGCAAGCTTGTACGAACGGTTGCCTGCTCTTCAGGGGTCTAACGTCCGTCTTACCGACTGCTGTTTCGAATCTACTATTTTTTTATTTCTATGACGTTTATCTAATACCAGGATCTGCCTTGATACAAACATTATTTATTTATATTGGAACTAATTATTATTTAAATTGATTATTTAAATTTCTAAAAAAAAAGACCAATAACGGTTCCC
>NW_026534326.1:627198-631244 GCF_026225885.1 Hylaeus anthracinus | reverse complement strand
CGGTTCGCGAGCAGAAAATTCCCGAACGAAAGAGAACGAATTTCCTATATATATTTTTTTTTAATTTCTCTTTAACTCAAAAATTCCCCGAATACCATCATTTATACGAAAAAACGTCGCGCAGGAAGAACGTTATACCGCCCGTGCGAAACCGTGGGACTAGCTCGTAATGATACATCGATGATACCTGGGGTGAATAATTTAGGGGATGGGGTTGGCCCTAGCTACCCTCTGTCGCGCAGTGACTCATCCCTGAGCATTGAATCCCGAATTGAATGCCTCCCTGATACAATCAAACGCGCAAATGTCCGTGATCGTAATCGAGTTTCAAAGCTGCCGATCGATTACAATTTAAATCTGCCTCTCTGGATCAAACTTTGACCCTCACCCGACGCGACCTACCCCAAGGCCAGATTCTGCAGATTTCTGGTCCCGGGTCGCGCGTGCGTGGTACTTTCAGCCTCGTTAAAGTATCGAACGCGACTATAAAGTCTGCAGTCTTAGAAAAAAAAAAAAAAAAAAAAAGAAAAAATTATAAGTACAACGAATGGAAGCGTCGTTGACTACGCTACCGGACGTTCAGCTTTCTCCCACGACACGCGTTAGCTCCGAGAAAATTACTGTAAAACGTCTCTTAAACGATTCCGTTCCGTTCAACGAGTCGTTCGTCTCGTTCCGAATTTCATACAAATTTTCAATTTCGCGCACCGAGAATATTCGGATAGCGACTACTATGGATCTTAGCGAACGAGCCAAGCACCGCGCGAGTCTACCGACATGAACCTCTGACTAAGCGACTATAATCAAGAACTCAATCAAGAACTCGATCATTGAGCAATGATCGATTGTTTGGTAGGGTGGTAGTAAACGACGCGGGACAGTTGGGCTTAGAAGTATTATTTATTTTCTTAATAAATTGGAAGACAGTAGGAAGGTTCGTTGGTTCGTCCAACGTTAAAGCCAATATCACAATATCTATACGTTACGATTAGCCTAATAGGTACAAGTATCACAACTGCGAGCATCTTACTGCGTCGCGGTATTCAATGGAAGAATATAAAAAAAAAAAAAAATATAAGAGAGAGAGAGAGTATAAAAAATAGATTTTCTCAATCCTCGCTCTCTAATCGCACACCTCCGCGATCATCGTTCCCCGGCGATCGGTTAAAATCTATTTATCACAGTTTCGAAGCAACGTTTACAAGATATATCCCCTCGGTATCCTCAGATTCGAGCTAGTGCCAAGTGTTCGTGGTCTCCTCGTCGAATCTTCGAGGCGACGAGGCACGACGAATAGCCCCGATCCGATCCGGATCTCTCCACCGGATCCTTCGACGGAACTGTGGTGATCTCTTGTCGTCCACGCGTGGCAGACGAGGACACGTCCCGTCGCGTTCCATCCCGTTCCGTTCACGCGACTTGCATCTCGGGTGTTTGATGCTGCGAGAACGCGCGTTCCTTGTAGCACAGGTCACTGTCCGCCAGGTTCACGGTGGTCCAGTAGAAGTCCCCTGCGTGGGTGTGGGCGAAGTGAACGGGAACGTAGCACTGGCCAGGCACGACAGGAACCACCGTCATCTGTCCGTCCAAGCAGACGGTGATGGCAGCTCCCTCTTCGGCGTCCTGAAGCTCCGCGAGGAGTCTCCTCTCCAAGGCCTCGTTCGCGTTGTTTTGGTTGTCCACCTCCTCGGTGAAGGTGTCCGCGTTAGGTACCGGTTTCTGGTCCTTGGTCAGCTTGGATCTGGTCGAAACGATCGTCTTCTTCCTCAGCAACCTCAGGAGTGGCTTCAGGGCTCGTCTGAGACGCTTGCTGCTTGCTGTGGTCTTCCCAGTCATCTTCAGGTTGTAGAGGTTGTCGTTCGTCTCGTTCTCGTACTCGACCACGTGGCTGATGGTGGCGGTGGCCATGTTGATTAGTGGTTCGGCGATTAACTCGAGCACTGAACCGGTTTTAAAGCGCGAGCGTAATGTTTAGGAGGAAACGATCACTGGTTCGGTCGATGGAAACGTGTCCAAGGTGATGCGTGTAACCTCGTTGAATTGTCTGACGCTTCGGAACGAAACGCTAGCGAGCGAATGATGCTTCGAAGGAGCAACCCCGGGGCTTATATAGGCCTGGAAGAGGACAGGGTGAGAGAGTGGGGAGGGCAGGTGCACACTGGCTGTGGGAACTTGGAGAATTCGGTGCTTCCCACGTCAGGATCCACGCCAACCATCTGCCGCTTTTCTCCCCCTCCTGTGATACCCTCGGACACTAATCCGAACCTACCACCCCCGGACCTGAGCGGCTCCATGAGCCCCCACACCCGCTATCACCCCCTTGCCAGACCGTTCCTCGTCGTGGATCCTTCCTTTCCTTTGGATCATCTCCGGTTTCCAGCGAGGGAGGAGAAATCAGGGCTCCTTTCGGGCCCTTTACCGACCTCTGCTAAGGGACGAGGGTGGCTATTCACCTAGTTCGAGGTTGGAGCAGTCGGGACCTGTTGCGACAGGTTCGGACTTGTTACGTGATTTCCACGGCTCCACTACGATTCTCGACCCTTTACAGGCGACTTTTTTATGGAAATTGGAAGGAAAGCGTGGATTTAAAAAATATCACGTTATAAGGGATGATGGGACGACACTTTTTTCTATTTACAGTTTCTTCGTACGATGATTGGTTTCGGAAATAAAAATTGACAAGGCAGCGGGCCTTTGCATGGAATTTAATTATGTACGTTTACCAAGGGTGGAAATGAGAGGCAACGTTAGCTGAGAATTACTTATTTGATGAATTTGAAAAAAATATCACCGTATAGGGGATGATGAGACGAAACTTTTTTCTATTTACAGTTTCTTCATACGACGATTAGTTTCGGAAATAAAAATTGAGAAAGTACAAGTCCTTTTTTCTGACATTTAAGTACTTTTACGAAAGATGGAAATGAAAGGAAGTGTCAGCTGAGAATTACTCTTCTGTCGAATGTTTAAAAAATATCACGTTATCAGGGATGATGTAACGAAACTTTTTTCTATTTACAGTTTCTTCGTACGATGATTGGTTTCGGAAATAAAAATTGGAAAAGTACAAGTCGTTTTTACTGAAAGTCAAGTATGTAGGTTTACAAGGGTGGGACTGAGAAGCATCGTCAGCTGAGAATAACTTATTTGATGAACTTGAAAAAAATATCACCTTATAAGGGATGTTATAACGAAACTTTTTTCTATTTGCAGTTTCTTCATACGACGATTAGTTTCGGAAATAAAAATTGAGAAAGTACAAGTCCTTTTTTCTGACATTTAAGTACTTTTACGAGAGATGGAAATGAAAGGAAGTGACAGCTGAGAATTACAGTTCTGTCGAAAATTTAAAAAATATCATGTTATCAGGGATATTATAACGAAACTTTTTTCTATTTACAGTTTCTTCGTACGATGATTAGTTTCTGAAATAAAAATTGACAAGGCAGGGGGCCCTTGCCTGAAATTTAATTATGTACGTTTACAAGGGTGGAAATAAGAAGCAACATTAGCTGAGAATTACTCTTCTGTCGAATATTTAAAAAATATCACCTTATAAGGGATGTTATAACGAAACTTTTTTCTATATACAATTTTATCATACGTCTTTTCGTTTCGGAAATAAAAATTGAGAAAGTACAAGTCATTTTTACCGAAACTTAATGATGTAGGTTTACAAGGGTGGGACTGAGAAGCATCGTTAGCTGAGAATAACTTATTGGATGAATTTGAAAAAAATATCACCTTATAAGGGATGTTATAACGAAACTTTTTTCTATATACAATTTTATCATACGTCTTTTCGTTTCGGAAATAAAAATTGAGAAAGTACAAGTCCTTTTTCCTGACAATTTAATTACTTTTACGAGAGAAGGAAATGAAAGGAAGTGTCAGCTGAGAATTACTCTTCTGTCGAATATTTAAAAAATATCACGTTATCAGGGATGATGTAACGAAACTTTTTTCTATTTACAGTTTCTTCGTACGATGATTAGTTTGTGAAATAAAAATTGACAAGGCAGGGGGCCCTTGCCTGAAATTTAATT